>NC_033642.1:7590101-7598456 GCF_001540865.1 Ananas comosus | reverse complement strand
ATATATTTCATTTAATGTGAGATTAAAAATTATAACTGCACCAAGTGTAACATTTAGACGTAATTTCATGACCCCTCACACTCTACCTACATACTCTTGTCATGAGGATATTAATAAATTTGGCAAATAAACACTTTTTTTAATAACATGTACAAAAATAAAGGATCTATGAAGAGTCGTATTAAGTAATTAGAAATAGAAAAAATTTGTTAAATTCGACCAGACTCACTGGAATAAATAATCAGTAAATTATATTAGTGAATCAATTAAGATTAAAATTATTTGTTTTTTAAAAATTAGAGTGAGGATGAGTATTGAGATTTGAGAGGTTAGCTAAACTTTGACTTTTTGAAAGGATTGAGAGGTGACTTCGTATAGTGTAGTCAACTATATATTACAACATAGAGGAGATTAGTGCGGAGTTAGTAATAGATTAACAGAAAAAAAAAAAAATCAGTAGGAGCTTCCTAACAAAGTCACGTTGAGGAGTCCTTGATTTGTCATCAGTTGTCAGCTTTGTTTCTACAGATCAGGAACTCTCCAATAAGGCGTCATTAGTGAGCTCTTCACTAAAGTTTTACCCGGATTAATATCACATTATTTGGTCTAAATCAAATTATTAAACTAAGTCGATTTATTTTGATAAATAATAGTGCATTTGTTGGTAACTTAGATTAATTTTCTTTTATAAATTAAAATCTAAAAAAATTTGTATAAACCAAATTAACCAACTTTTTTCGGTAATTTACTGCATATATATTTATTAGCCTTTAAATGATAATTAAATAATTAAAGAGTTTGGCTCCGTTCGTTCCATCTTAGTAATTGTTCGTTCAGTCCGAAAAGAATACTAAAAAATGAACTGAACTGATCGATGCTCTCGCCCCAGTAGTTAAAAAGATAAAGAAATAAAAGAGAGTAATGAGGGAACAATATGGGGAGCATTTGAGCCTAAAAAATTCTGGCACTATGAAATGGTATTTATTCTTCCATAACAAAAGGAATCCAACTTTTGTTAGGGAGAGATGCTTATTCTCACTCTTGAACATGCAATGGTGGTTGAATAAGTAAAAAAGCACTCCAATAAAAAAAGAAGTAAAAAAAAAAAAAATAGGTTAAAGTTAAGTGGAAGCTAAGGTGGTGTGGCTTTTGTACATTCAAAGTGGGGGTGGAATACATGCAGCTTTTGGAAACTACTTTTAATTAACACCAGAGAAACAAATTATTGAAGCTTAACAAAAGCAAGAGAATATATCTTTTTAGATTAAGAGAAAATTAAGGATTAAATTAAAAAAAAAGGGGGTAAAAGTCAGATGAGGAGAAGCCTCTTAATGTTTGACTCAAGAGCTGCAAGTGGGTTTGTCAGGTTCTGATTCCATCTTGATCACACATGCCAACTGCCAAGTGACTGCTTTGCAAATATTTTCTTTTCTTATTATAAGACATATAATGATTTTTATATTGTGTAATTTATTAACAATGCGACTGTTTCTACGGAGTCCGACTGGGATGCTATCGGTAGCACGAAATATTTGATGCTATCAAGTTTTCTGCTGTTAGATCTACCTTTTTTATCATTTTCATCCGTTCGATTATACTGTTCACCTAACCTCCCACTCAACCCTAGGGAGCCCACAGCATCCTAACCGCACATTTTTTAATTTAAGGATAGAAAACTTAATAGCACCAAGTTACTGGTGCAAGTCATTGGTGCTATTAATAGCATTCCAGCCTAGTTCGTTTCTATCAGTACCCGCATTGATACCAATTATATAGTCCAGAATCTAATTAACTTTAGGGATAACTTCAAAAACCCTCCTGTGGTTTCTAACTTTCTCACTTTAGTACCCTGTGGTTTAAAGTGTATCAATTTGCTCCCCTGTGGTTTCGTTTTTCTCTTTTTTTATCAATTTTATTATTTTTTTTTATCTCAAATCAGTAACAAAATTAAAATTAAAGAGTACTAAAATAAATATTCGGTAAATCTAGATGGATATCTGATGTTTTTTTGCATATAATTTAACGAAATATTAAGAAAAAAACTATAGAAAAAATAAAAACAAAACCACAGGAGGGGGCAAATTGATACACTTTAAACTACGGGGTACTAAAGTGAGAAAGTTGGAAACCACATGGGGGTTTTTGAAATTTTTCCTTAACTTTATGCATGAAGGTTGATGAAAAACATGGAATCCAAAAGTACAAAGTGTTTTATTTATCTAAGTTTTCTCTTTATAATTAACCAGCTTTATGAAGCCTCCACCTTGTTCAATATATTCCTAAGTCAATTTGCCACTAGGCCTACTTATTGGATAAAATATTGGCAGAAAGGGAAATTTTAAANAAAGTGAGGTGTATATGTTACGCCACCCGATCCTAGCTAGGGTTTAAAAATCCTCTTAGGTTTTTAATTTTTTTTTAAAAAAGTGATAAGAAAAATATTGGCAGAAAGGGAAATTTTAAATCCCTTCATTTTTATATCTCATGAATTTTGATCACTATACTTTAGGAGCCAAAAAGAAAATGTAAATCTCGCATTCATTCATCTAAAAGCCATTTCATATTTTTCTTATCACTTTTTTAAAAAAAAATTAAAAACCTAAGAGGATTTTTAAACCCTAGCTAGGATCGGGTGGCGTAACATATACACCTCACTTTTGAGTATATGGCTAGTATTTTTTATATTTTGATGGGTTAATTTCAGCATTATTAAGCAAAAATTTAACATAAGGGACCAATGGGTAAGATAACCACTTTATATATTGGGTGATAAGCAAAAAATCGAACATAGTAATTTTTAAGTACCATTTTGTTAGGAGATCATTTTATACAGTGGATGATAAGGAGTAGGGCTAGAATACTTTTACAAGTATCACCCAAGTGATATTTGTGTGTTTTTAGCCCTTAGATGAAGAGATGTGAGGTTGAGATGATGGTGGTAGGTGGTGGTAGGTGGAATAGTGTTTGATCCAAGGGCTATTTGTAATCAAAAAGTAGATCCAATGGCTAAAAACGTGATAGCAACATGGGGATGATACTTGTAAAAGTATCCTAGATCAACTTGGATGATAAGATTATCTTCATTGTAGAAGAAAAAATAGATTTTATTGGTTATTTTTGATTTAAAATTACTCTTTTTAACTACTGTAATTGAAACTACGGTTAATTTGGGCATGATTCTAATTACTTTGGGTGTGATTCTAATTACTGTACTTAAGTCTTCTTGTATGGATCTAATTACAACCATTGAATTCAAATACATAAAATTAAATATTAATTTTGAATTTGCAATTAAAATTAAGTGGCAATTGCTTATATATGCCCGAAAAGTTTCTAACTTTCTTATTTACCCCTCTTAGTAGATTAATATTAAAAATATCATCTTTACGTTCCAAGTTATTTTAAATATACCCCTCGAATTAAATTCTATTAGTAAACTATTAGCAATAACTGTTATCTCTATAAAATTACTATTTTGCGCTTTCAAATATATCTTTTTATCATTACCAACTTTTGTTATTTGTTCTTAAATTAGGGGTAAAAAAAGTATTTCGATTTTTGTTCTTTTCAAATATACCCTTCTACAATCACAAACTTTTCTTATTTGCCCTTAAGTTAAGAGTAAAAGAAGTATTTTATTTTTTTTTAACTCTGGTAGACATTTAACTCACGTTTAATCCGAGATAACTTAACAGGTGGTAACTGCAGAGGTATTTTGAATAACGGAGGAACATATAAGGAATATATTAGAAATGAAAAAAAGTAAGGATAAATTAAATATTTCCGAAGTTTTGAAGAGCATATAGGCAATTACCACTAAAATTAATATATATATGCAATTGTGTGCGACAACATAGCCAAATTGATTCTTCATGTCTATAAAATAATTGGTTATAAGCAAATTTTATCAATTAGTATCTACAATTTTGGACAACTCTTTGTGATCTTGACCTACTAATTAACAACCTGTATTGCTTAACGGGTCCAACCTAGATCCGAAAAATTTTGATTAGATTAGAATTTAGCTTTTCCCTGTGATTTTCACACAAAGGTGCCCTTTTCTTATCCTAATTTTGTTAAGTAGAGATGTTCTACTTAGGAGGTATTTTGAGTGACGTAATTATAGTTCGCTTGAAAACTAAATTTCGTAAAATATGTTGCAGTTTCGAAATATGTAGCAATTTTGACTATTTTGAGTATTACCGTGGTATTAAAATGCTTCACATGATCGTATTACAAAATCGAAACAAAAGACATAAGCAATCATGGTATTATGAGCACCCGTTTACTGAATTTTTTTCTAAAATATGATAGTGACGTCACATTATTTATATTTTTAATTAATCAAATTTGTTTTTGAGGTTCACAGTGACGTCCCAACTTTTCAGAAGGACATTCATTCTAAGGCTACTCTCGTCCTATAACACACTTGGGGTCTCACAATCTCCCCCCTTTAAGCCGGATGTTTTCGTCGGACTCAGACTCATAAGTATCAGGCAATATGAGACTCGTCTCACTAGCTTAAACCAATTTTGTAAAGGAGCCGCACTCTACCCACAATAGTCAATAGTATGAGAGCTTCGTTCTCTCCGCTATATAATTCTGACTCAGCCAAGACTCATCTCACACTTTCGACTGATAATATAATTGGCTCTAATACCAACTGTGACGTCTCAACTTTTCAGAAGGTAATCCATTTTAGGACTACTCTTGTCCTATCAAGCATAACTCTCTTAACCTCTTGAATCTAACCACCATTAAAAATATTTAAGCCGGATTAAGAGTTTAGTCTTATTATATTTCATATATAGAACTGGCCGAGATCTCATATTCACCCATCTCATAATTTTTTTTTAAAAAATATTATACTTTTATTACAAGAAATAAAAAATTGATTCGTTTCAGACACACCACCGAGATAGTGCCACTGGTATATAGAAATTCATCTCTATGTTACTAGAAACTAATTTCTCAAATAAATGGGCCAATATTGGCCTAAGAATCAATCTCTATTGTCTCAGGCACCAAAATTGAGATATTAAGTTGGCCTTTACTTGTCGCAACGGTAGCCGCTTGAGCGACGCTCAACAAGACCAAAAGCAGCGAAAGAAGAAAAGGGCCAAAAAGGCTTTTTCGAGCCCATTCAGGTGCTGCTGCTCAGCAGCAAGAAGTGGCGGACTAGGATGCAAACAGGACAAATCCGGGGGCGAGAGGAGTCCTCCACCTTCCTCCCTATTTTCTTGGCCAATTAAAGTGGAGTTGGGAATGATTAATTTTTATTCGATTTTTTGTTTTCTCTACTGTTCTATTCAGGACGAGTTGGAACAAGAGCTAAGTTTTGACGGATTTTCAGAAAATTGGAAAAGATCAAGAGAAGGGAAGGGTCTTCTGTCTCTTACTCTATTTTCTTCGTAGATTGGAACGAATTTCGGATAAATTATTTCTTCTTTTCTTTTGGCCTCCACTTACTATAGGACATTTACGGCGAATTGAGCGCTAGTTATATCAAACTGGATCTACTTGCATTCGTACGTGAACCATTTCGCATGCCAATACAAGAAATTTTTGAATGCATAATGTAAATTTTTACGCTTTACATCAACTTATCACCTAGTTTTCCAGCTTATTATAGAGCAGCTTCTTAATTTGAGAAGCAGAACTCAAACGAAAAACCAATCAAACGTCCGAAACTTTCAATTACAACTCAAATTTTTCTGACAGTGCTAAATAACTTATTCATACATCCAAACGAACCTGAAAGCATTTCGTCAAACAATTTTCGCTGTCGGGTTCCTCTCCCTCACCCTCACCGGCAGCCCTCCTTCCATCTTCATCGTCATCCCGAGCACGAACCTCCCCCTCTCCTCCGCCACCTCGACGTCGAACCCCTCGATCACGCTCGCCGCCACCGCCTTCATCTGCACGTACGCCACCTCCTTCCCCAGGCACATCCTCGGCCCGGCGTGGAACGCCGTGTACTTGAACGGGCTCGCCGGCCGAAACCGCCCGCCGCCGGCGCCGTCCAGCCACCGCTCCGGCCTGAATTCCCGACAGTCCGGCCCCCACACCCGCTCCGACCGCCCCATCGCGTGCGCGTTGTAGATCACCATCCACCCCTTCCCCACCGGCGTCCCGTCGGGGAGCTCGTCCTCCACCGCGCTCACCCGCGGCGTGAGCGGCACCGGCGGGTGCAGCCGCAGCGTCTCCGTTATCGCCGCGTGCAGGTAGTTCATCTCCCTCAGCTCGTCCAGCCCGAATGCTTTATCGCCGCTGCCTTCCTCATCGTCATCGTTCGCATTCGAACTGCGCACCGATCTGATCTCGTCGTGTATCTTCTCGACCACGTCGGGCCGCGACGACAGCACCCAGAAGAACCACGTGAGCGCCGTCGGCACCGTGTCGCGCCCCGCGATGACGAAGTTTATCAGGACATCGCGAACGTGCGCCGCCGAGAGCGTCTCGTCGTCCACGAATCGGGATAAGAAACCGTTGCTCTTCGCTTTCCGCAACTGCAGGAGCCGGTCGATGGATTCGTGGAGGATTCTCACCGACTCCCGGAGCTGCTTCGCGGAGGCGCCGTCGAGCCACTCCTTGAGCTTCCACAGAGCCGAGAAATGCTGCTTCGACCGGTCGATGCTCACCGCCGCCGCGCCGTCGAACGCTCGATAGAAAAGCTCGCTCTTCTCCTCGCCGAGCACCCTCACGTCCTCGCCGAACACCACACGGCATATAACGTCAAAAGCGAACCGGCCGAGTACGTTCTGAAAGTCGAACAATTCTTGTTTTCGATCTTTGAATTGCAGCAGCGGGAATAGGTGACAGGCGATCTCCGAATTCACGATTTCAAGAACTGAGCTGCGCAGCGGCCTGGTGCCGAACTCGAGCTCGGCGGTCCTGCGCTGGACGCGCCAAGGCTCGCCGTCGGAGTTGAGGATGCCGGTGCCGAGGAAGTCGTGGAAGGCGCTGACGAAGGAGGGGATCTTCGGGTAGTTGTGGAAGCTGGATTTGGCGACGTGCTCGACGGCGGCGGGGTCGGCGGTGAGGACGAGCGGGGCGACGGAGACGGTGCCGGTCGGGGAGGCGAGGAGGAGCTCGGAAGTCCACTCGACCATGCGGCGGTGGTTGCGGACGAAGGAGGGGAGGTTGCCGACGACCGGGTAGCCGCGGAGGATGGAGAGGGCCGGAGGATTAGAGGGTGGGTGGTTTCGTCGGAGGAAGAAGATGGAGAGGAGTGCAATGAAAGGGAGGGCGAAGAAGAGGGAGGAGAGGGATGTGATCATCTCCATTGAGGTTGGGGGGGGTGGGATTGGAGGATACTCGTTCCTTGCTATTTGACTAAAACGTTCAAAGGTACTGGGGAGGGAGCCGTTGACTTTGCTTTTATGTAACAAAAATGCTCTTTTATTATTATTATTATTATTATTATTATTATTATTTTTTAGTTTTAAGTTTGGGTAAATTACAAGTTGTTTTTTATGTGACTTATAATTGGCAGCTATTGGATTAGGAATTAGAGGTGGAATAACCACTTATCCCCTTTATACCCAAATGCTCAGTTACCTATAATAATCGGGTATAATTATCCCCACCAACACCTCTATTTTCTATATATAACTATCCACTATTTTTCTTCTTCCATATTATCTATCCAAACGTTATTTTTCTTATTCCCGGGAACAATCCAATTTTCATCCAAACATTTTTTTTTTTTTTTTATCCCCATATTTGTACCTATTCCTGTAATACCCAGTTCTTACTTATACCCAAACCAAACGCTACCTTTATTTAGACTTATTGAGTCATAAGATTCAACTTATTTTGCTAATTTTTTTAGGAATTGTTTAAAATGTCAATACAGAGCGATATATATAAAAAAAAAGCCAATAACTATATTTATTATCATATGTTGTCTTTTATTCATTAAGGTCGGATTAAGTATTATCTCTTCAAATCAGATTTGATTCAAAATGTTTTTCCATTAGGACTCCGATTTGTTTGTATAATTCTATTTAAAATATACATGTTTTTAGATTGATAACAAAAAAGTAATCAGATTTTGAAAAAATAAAGTACTTATCCACTATTCTGATTTGCCATCTTTATAATCCGTAGTAGAAACCTACTACGAATCACTTAATCGCGATGGGATCTACAGGCAAGCTAAAGAAAATAAAAATAAAAATTCACTCAATCCACCATGGGATGCTTATCCATTATGATATAATAATAATAATAATAATAATATTTTAGGTATCTAACAGCTGTATATCCATGTTCTGGGAAATTTCAAATCATGTGTCATTTTATACTTTTCTTTATATATATATATATATATATATATATATATAAATAGAT
>NC_033642.1:7560983-7589837 GCF_001540865.1 Ananas comosus | reverse complement strand
TATATATATATATATATATATTAAGAAACACCATAGATTGTCATGCATGTGCTTTTGTACAGCAATTACAATACAGTGAAGTTAGTGGATTTTCAAAATATTTATAAGGTTAGAAATTTAAAACTCTGTTTACATCTTTTAAAAATAGTGAACTTCAAGCCTTAATTTCGGCATAGTATAATATAATATAGATTCTTGGAAAATTTTCAATTATAAATTAGTAACATAATTAACATTTCTTCCCAGTCATTCTAATGAAAATTTAATCCTAGCTAGTGTACACTGTGGCTAAAAGAATAAATTTAAAGCTCACTAGTGAATATTACAATACTGTCCAAATTCACCCAACAATTGCCCTGCGGAGGAAAAAGCACTTTAATTTATTTATTTTTATCTCTTTTTTTTCTTTTTTTTTTTGGGGACTCTTAGCCACCGTTTGGTTGGGGGTTAAGGGATGGAATAACTCCTTAACCCCCAATTTAAGGGGTGGGGTTAGTAAACCCCACCCCAAATCGGGTTAGTGGGGTTTACTAACCCCACTCCTCCTCCCAACTTTAACCCCACACGCATTCCGAGCCCTCACATTTTTCTTCTTTATCAATCATTAACCCCACTCCCCCTCCCAATTTTAACTCCGCACGCATTCCGAGCCCTCACCTTTTTCTTCTTTATCAATCATTATCTTCTTATCCCACCTATTCCAACCAAACATTTTTTTTCACTATTCTAGACTAACTCCAACCTCCAATTAAACACAAAAAAATTTTAACACCATTTTAATCCTGAACTTAACCCTATTCCTGTAATAGCTACTTTTTCTTAACCCCGAACCAAACGGTGGCTTAGACCATCAGAGTAATATTCATACCCAAAAATATACATTGTCAAAGACTGAGAATAGACCACCGACCGTCCCTAGCGCAATTGGCAAAGGGCTTGGTGATTGGTACCCGAGATTCCAAATTCGAATCCTAATTGATTCACATTTCTAGCTAAGTTTATTTCTAAATTAAATAAACGAAACGGGTAGCATGTTACCTATCTCTCTCTGAAAAAAAAAGATTGAGAATAGATTGCAAAACCTAATTAGAAAAAATGCTTTGGATTCTCCAAACTGTTACTTTTGTAGAGTGTTGATATATTAGCAAACATGTATTTATGGGCTGCATGTGCCAATTAGTTAAAACTTGTAAATCACACATGCTAATGTATTAATAATGTATAAAGATAACATTGTAAAGACATATTATTGTTTCTAAATTATTGGTTTAAGACAATCGTGTGCCTCATAAATGCACTTATCTACTTTTTACTATTAGCCTGTATATTTTTTCCTACTCTTGAAATATCATTTTCAAGTTGTACAAAACCAGGCAAATGCAATCCCATTGAATATTTCATCTACCTAAGTTAAGATGGATTGGTTATGTATGCTCCATTAACCATAGCCTCACGATGGGCATGTCACCAAATTTTGTCCTCTTTTTGGTTTTAAGTAAACACTGGAAATAAAAAAGCCTCTCCCTGAAAATGTGATGAGATACAGAAAGTCCAAAGTTTTATTGAAACCCTAGTCCACCAAAAGACAGGCCTCGTGGTCTAAGATCCATCTAATCCATCTGACAATAAGGATGTTGTTGTCATAATATATATAGAAACTAAATTTTTAATAGGATAAAGACCATCGTTCTATCAAGTCGTTCTTGATGATAGAGATGTCGAATCGATGATCGGAATTATTAAAGTTAATTTAGAGTATTTAAAATATCTAGAAACTAAATTTTAAAAATTTTAAAAATCATTTACATTATGATCAAAGGATCGTAAAATCGATAATTTTTGACGGCCTATATGAGCCCTTGTTTAACGGTATAGAGCAATTCAAACTGTTTGAATTTTTGATAGAAAATTTTTTATACTATTTAGATAATATTTGATAACTCTGATTATGATTTGAGAAAGTCTAATATCTATTTTTAGAAGGTTATTCATTTATGACCGTTCATTTTTTCGACTCTTTGATAGACTTGATAATGATTTTCAAAAATTACAAAATTCGGTTTTTAAATATTTCTTATAGTGTAGATTAATTTCAACGGTGCCGATTATCAATTTGAAGTGTCGATCATTCAAAACCATTTGATAGGACAATGGTCTCAATCCTATATATATATATATATATATATATATATATATATATATATATAGAGTTGGGCTGGGTTGCTATTGATAGCACCCAGCCATGTTTGCCACCCATTTTGTAACCATTGGATCGCATCGAGATCCGTGCTGCCCCTTTACTGAAAATTGGGAAAAAGCTCCGTTAGATCCCTCCGTTATCTCTCTTTCTCTCTCTCTCTCTCTCTCTCACTCTCTCTTTCTTCTTTTCTTTCTTCTTTTCCTTTCTTCTCCACAGACCTCACCTCCCACCAGAGCCTCCCTCCTCCACAGCACGCCCACCTCCTACCTCGCCCAAGCGCCCCCAAGCCCGCTTGCTCTCTCACTTTCTCTCTTTTTTTTTTTTCTTTTTCTTTTTCATTTCTTCTCCACAGATCTTACCACCAAACCCTCCCTCCTCCACACCCCGCCCGCCTCCCATCTCGCCCACCTCGCCCACTCGTCCCCTCGCCTGCTCGCTCGATTGCTGGCTCGCTCGCCCCCTCGCCTATACTCTCGATTGCTGGCTCGCTCGCCCCCTCGCCTACACTCTCGATTGCTCGCTCGCTCGCCCCCTCGCCTACTTCTCAGGTTTGATTCTTTCTTTTTCTTTTTTTTTAGTTGTTTGGTGAATAAGTTACAGGAAAAAAAAATTATTTGGTGAAATAAATTATAGAAAAAAATTGTTGTTCTATTTTTCCAAAATCTGAAAAAAAAAAATCCGATTTTATTATACAAATTCTGAATTTATTATAAAATATGATTTTATTATACAAAATTAGATTTTATTATAAAATCTGATTTTATTATACAAAATCAGATTTTATTATTCTATACAAAATTAGATTTTATTATTATGCAAAATCAGATTTATTATAAAATCAGATTTTATTATACAAAATTAGATTTTATTATATAAATTCTGAAATACAGGAAATTTTTTGTGGGTTTGATCATGAAGCTATCTTGTGTGTTGGGTTCTCTTACGGAATTGGCTAAAACTCAAAATCAACTTTATGTGTGTACTTATTCGTATTCGATTCGTAATATGATGAAAAAGATGCGAGAAGTGTGATTTAAAGCTTTTAACTTGAATAATAATGTACTAGGTTTTGTGTTTCTCAGAGGGTTTATTAGGATTAATCTGAAAAGATTTCAAACATTGGTAAGAACTTCTCGACGAATTTTGTATGAGTGTTTTGCTTTACTTGGATTCAGTATGCTGATGCTCATGCATTTGCTTAGTGCGAATATTTTCTGAAAATCGTTAACTTAACAGAGTTAAATATACGGCATAATCCCTGCTATTCGGATTCCTGAACACTTACTTTTTGATAATCTTTTGTCACGATTCTGTTTTATGACTTTGTCTAGCACATTGAGTGTAGATAGTAGTAGATTCGCTTGAGAAAAGAACTGTTCGTGAGCATGTTGTTGAATCTTTAGATGTTCTCGTGCATATAGTAGTAGATAGTAGCACGATTCTGTTTTATGACTTTACGTATGTTGCTTATATTTATTTTCGAATTTTAAATCTCATTTTATATTTTGCTATTTTTTTACAGATAATTTAATAAATGAATAGAAGGAAGAGTATGGGTTATATACAATCACATGTTATATTATGCTACTGTGGCAATGAAGCAGTTGTTAAAATTTCTCGTACCTCTGCTAAAATTTCATGTAGAAAGCAAGAGTTGGGCTGGGAATCAGATTTTTGAAAAACAGATTTTGCTCTGATTTTTGAAAAACAGAATTTGTATAATAGATGCTAGAATAATAAAATCTGATTTTCGTATTCCATTCGTAATATGATGAAAAAGATGCGAGAAGTGTGATTTAAAGCTTTTAACTTGAATAAGTCCACACATAAAGTTGATTTTGAGTTTTAGCCAATTCCGTGAGAGAACCCAACACACAAGATAGCTTCATGATCAAACCCACAAAAAATTTCCTGTAATTCAGAATTTATATAATAAAATCAGATTTTTATAATAAAAGTATATTTTGTATAATAAAATCAGATTTTATAATAAATCTGATTTTGTATAATAATAAAATCTGATTTTGTATAGAATAATAAAGTCTGATTTTGTATAATAAAATCAGATTTTATAATAAAATCTGATTATATAATAAAATCTGATTTTGTATAATAAAATCAGATTTTATAATAAATTCATAATTTGTATAATAAAATCGGATTTTTTTTTCAGATTTTTGAAAAACAGACCAATAATTTTTTTCTATAATTTATTTCACCAAATAATTTTTTTCCTGTGACTTATTCACCAAACAACTAAAAAAAAAGAAAAAGAAAGAATCAAACCTGAGAAGTAGGCGAGGGGGCGAGCGAGCCAGCAATATCGAGCGAGAGCGATCGGGGACGAGTGCTGGGCGAGGTGGTGCGAGAAGCGGAGGCGGGCGGGGCTGGAGGAGCGAGGTTTCGGTGGTAAGATGCGTGTGTGAAGCAAGAAATGAAAAGAAAAAGGAAAAGAAGAAAGAGGAGAAAGTGAGAGGCAAGCGGGCTTGGGGGCGTTGGGGGGTAGGAGTGGGCGTGCTGTGGTAGGAGGGAGGCTCTGGAAGTGGGGTTTGAGGTCTGTGGAGAAGAAAGGAAAAGAAGAAAGAAAAAGAAAGAGAGAGGTGAAGAGAGAGAGGAGAGAGAGAAAGAGAGATTAACGGAGCGGATCTAACGAGCTTTTTCCCCAATTTTTCTAGTAAAGGGGCAGCACGGATCTCGAATGCGATCAATGGTTTACAAAATGGGGGCAAACATGGCTGGGTGCTATCATAGCAACCAGGCCCAACTCTATATCATATTATATATTATCTATGAAAGGCAACTGGTACGCGCTCTCCTCGCATTCGGCGGGCTCGCCGGTTTGACAGCGCGTGAGGGGGAGCTGGCGGGGATCACGTGGCTCCTTGCACGCGGGGTCCACGCACTCATAGGTTGGACCGGGTGAGGAGGAGGGTAGGTGGACCCCGCGCTGTGGGAGAGGGGTGGTGGGCCCCTCTCTCCCTTCGATCTGTGTATATATAATATACTTAACAATTAATGCCATCTTGTTTACAAAATTTCATAAGTATGAAAAAATTAAATTAAAAACTGTAACTAATTGGAACCCTAAACAGAACTCCCTTATTTTTGGGTGATTGTGGTGCCCACATCAATTTTTAAATTTTTTAACAAATTAATTGCAGATTGGGGTCCAATCTTTTCAACGCGTTTTTATTTTGGTTCCTTAATCCCTAAACCTTTTGCATGTTTTTCACTTTATTCCCAAACAATTTTTTAAGGGATTAATTTATATAATAATATAATATTTGTAGTGAGTTTTTTTACAGTTGTACAAAAATATTTATTTTGATTTCGTCTTATGCTTTTGATTAGTCTTATTATTTTAGTACTTCTGATATATGAGGGTCAATGATAGATTGTTGTCGCCAGAATCACAAGATAGTACTTTTCCTTTACTTAATTTTTTATTTTTTTTTGTTAATTTTGCTTGGTGATAATAATAAAATATTAATTTATCTTCTTATAACTGTAATGAGCTTTTGTTTATTTTAAAAGGTTTATTATTTTACTTATTAGATTAATATTTTAGAAATAAATATACTTTAAATTTATTCTTTACATTTTTAATTATCAATATTGAGATAAATAATATTTAAAAATATTAATTGCATAAATAAGAAAAAAATAATGTTAATAGTTATAATTATTTTACTATTGTACTGTCTTGCCCGTCTGATCGCGCGGGCGGCTTCTTAACTAGTATATATACTATTGAGAATAATCATTGTTTATATGACATATAAACTAATGTTCATGTATTTACCAAGTACTCTTTTTATTGATATTTTAATCCTATCATTTATTGCGTTATAATTTCTTTTAAGATGTCTTGCTGGGTTAACTGCTTTATATTAGAACACTTGAATTGCCGTGCGTTGGGGATGGCGGTCCAAGGTACAGTTAAGTACGTTCATGTTACGTAAGAAGCGAGTCGCGTATATATATAGTAGAGTGAGGCTTACTATGCTACGGAGCAGCGGGCCTTTCCGGTGCTTCCAGCTCGTTTTCAATGTTGCAACTTTCAAATTCGTCGATCGCGCTTCCGTTAACTATGATCTAGAGTATTTGGAGATACCTAGAAAATGAAATTTTATGTTTTTCGATATCATTTGCCTAGTGACTCGAATAGGCTCAAAATCAACAATTTTCAATGCGTAGTGTAGCCGTTTGCATAGTTTATTGGTTGTTAGAAATATCCAACAATCACGTGAAATTTTCGTAGAAAATTCTTTATGTATATAAAACAAGATCAATATCTTTGATTTAAATATTTATGTCATTTATTACATAATTGTATAGATTTTTATTTAGCCTCGTTGATTTGATGTCCCTTTCGTTCACTAGCAAATGATGATCGTAATTACCCCCTTTTATAAATCTAAAAATTATTTTTCTAGTGTATTCAAATACTCTAGATCAAGTTTAACGGAGCGATGCGTCGATTTCGAATTCGAACATCGAAAATGGCTGGAAGCCGTGATAGGCTCCGTGCTTCCGATTAGCATAGTCGCCTCACTCTATATATATATATATATATATTATTGTATTTATATATTATATTTATTATATATAATATTATATATATATATATACTCATTGAGAATAAATATTAGTCTGATATACATAAATCCTAATGCTTCATGTACTTTACAAGTACTCTTATTTATTTGCATATTTTAATCCTATCATTTATTGCGTATACATTTTTAAAGAGTTAAATGCATAAATATATATATATATACTATTGAGATAAATCAATTGTCTACATACAATAAACCTAATGTTTATGTTATTTACCAAGTACTCTTTTTATTGCATATTTTAATCCTATCATTTATTGCGTTATAATTTTTTTAAGAGTTAATTGCATACAACCTTCTCTAAACATATCGAATAGCAAATATATCCTTACAAAGTTTAACTTTTTACTTTTATCCCTACAAAACTTCTAATATTTTCAAATATATTTTTGCTGTTAGAATCGGTTAGAAAAATATAATTAACTATAAATAAAATACTTAACTCTGATTAGTAAATTAGTTAAATTGACCTTTTTACTAATTTTGTATTATTGCTAAAATGCTTTTTGAGAGGATATTTCTGTATAATTCTAATAGTTGGGGTTTTTGAAGGAATATACTTGTAAGGATAAAATACCATTTCACTTATCTGCTATTAAAAAATAGACAGTACTCTAATGGTAACAAAATAGAGAGGCAAATATAAATATCATTGGACTTTTGTAGGGATAAAAATAAAAATTTAAACTTTGTAGGGATACATTTGCTATTCAATATGTTTACAGAGAGCTGTATGTAATTAATCTTTTTTTAAAAATAATTAAACCTCTAAATTGGGAATATGAATGAAGAAACAATTAAGTTCATGATTTACGAATGTACATATGAATTAAATGCAATCAATTATCTTATTTCTATTTCAAGTTAACAATTAAAATGAAACAGTATTAAAAACCTTATTAAAAGTTTAGGTTCCACATAGTGCAATTTACTCAATCTTTTTATAGAAAAACATCCAAAGCGGTTCTTTCACGTAGAAAAAATAAGTATTTCAAAAGAAAATTGAAACTGAACTGAGATAAATTGGCTTTTTTTTCTCCTCTTTTTTCTCGTTCTAACTCCGAACCAGACTCGTTTGATATGAAAATCGGCCCAAGTTTAACTAAAGCTGGTTCAGATTATTTTGAGATGGTTTCAATTCTTTTTCTTTTTTGTTTTTCCTTCTTTAAATATAAATCCTGCAGTTATATCATTGATCAAAAACCAAAAACAAGATATGAAAGCAATGTTTTTTGCAGCTCTGTGCACGTATATAATTTTTTGAGAGAAAGAGAGTAAGTTATCTGTTTCATTTATTTTTTAAAAATAAATCCAGTTAGAAATGTAAAATAGTTAGGTTTTTAACTTGAAATCTCAAATATCAATAATTTTTAAGTCTTTAGCCGACTGCACTCGGTATGATCAGTCTGTGCATTGTGATAAACAATATTAGCTTAACCTAACTAGTCTTTTTGCTGTTCTATAAGCACCCGTCTGATTTATAAATTTTGACGATTAGACTCTCTTAACTTTATCAAATAGTTCAATAGACCCTCTCTTTAGTCGAAGTTGTTAATTACCCAGCCTTTTGATCACATGTTTTACAAATAATTAACTTGAGGATTGTTGGATAATATCCACTTACCTTCAATTAATAACTGCGTAATAAATAATTTCAATTGAGTAGAGAGGCCTATTGAGATATTTGATGAAGCTTTAGGAGCTTTAATTATTAAAATAAAAATTCCGACGTCTACTTGTAAAAGTGGTGAAAATGTACAGAACCTATCTGATCAATATACTATTTCGATTTTGCTATCCAATCTTTCAAAAATTTGATTTTATCGTCCAATCTTTCAGTTTATTTAACTTTTGAATCAGTCAACGACACTTTGAGTTTAAAAATCAAATGCATCATTTATTTTTATAGATTTAGTTAGCATAATTTATATAATTCTCCCAATTATAAATTTTTTAAAGTAAATTAGTTACTTAATATTTTAAAGTTAAAATACCGTTGATTGACTCAAATCAAATAAGTTGAATGATTGACAAGCAAAATCAAAATTTTTAAATATTGGACACCTGATTCAAAAATAAAATGATATATAACTGTACATTTTTATCTATAAAAGAGCTAAAAGTTCAAAATGTCATTTTTACATGTTTGACATTAAAATACAAGCAACTAAATCAACCTTTAATGAATGATGGACCTTTGATAGAGATGTTGGATGCTCCTTCTAAAAAGGTTCTAATGCTTTTCTAGGTAATTAAAACTACTCATGTCCTTTTATGATGGTTGACCACTCATTATTTCAAGAGAAAGGTGTAAACCAAGTGTTAGTTAATTTCCTTTTATTTGTTAATTAAATGCCAGGCATTCTTAGGCCACCAACCACCAAAGCTAAAACCTATTCTAATAACTACCATTGGATGTGCTTCAAAATTTAGTAATCGACTTCAGTTTTGAGATTTTGGCTCGTCGACAGTTTTGCGATGCGACAAAATTAATATAAAAAAATTATAAAGAAAAAAAATAGATCTCTATAATGGATAGCAGAGGACTAGGACCGATAGAATGCGAAACCCGTTAGAAGGTTTCTATCTTAGTTTTGTCCTAGAGGCGATACATAAATTGATTGTACTTAGCAACATTATATTTCTCTTTTCTGTATAGTGAAGCTTTCTCCTTCCTCGTCCGTGATTTATTTCTGCAAAAGATTTTTCATGTGAATCTTTATGTTCATTTTATATTACTATTTTTCTATGATTTATCTACTTTGCGAACGCAAGTCGTTTATCTTTTCTATTTGTGTGCTGGTCATAACACTTTCTCTCCTAGTCGTAACACTTTCTCTTTATTTGAAGGCCCATCTTGAGAATATTAAAATCTTTAAAAAGGTGTCGTTTAAATGAGTTTGACCTTAATTTTGTCTAAAATAATAATATGGGTTAATTTCATACATGTTCCTGTAAATATAGTGAATAATAAATATATTTCTTATATAAAGTTTAATTTTCATATATTGTTTCTGTAAAAATCCTGATATTTTCAAATATACCTCTGCTGTTAGAATCCGTTAGAAAAAATTAGTTAACCATAAGTTAAATACTTAACTCTAGTTAGTTTTTGACATTTGTACCCTTTTATATTACACTAATATGGCTTTTGAAGGGATATATTTGTGATGCCAAAATTGAAAATATAAACGGTTCTTTAACAATTCTCTAACGGTAACAAACCATAGAGATATATTTGAAAACATTAGAATTTTTATAGAAACAGCACATGAAAGTTGAATTTTATAAAAAATTATTTATTACTCACTATATTTACCGAAACATGTATGAACTTAACCCTAATAATAATAATAAGTGAATAAGAATTGATCAAAAGTTGGACCGACGTCCATTAGCTATTGACCGTGCCCCCCGTATCCAACTTTTGTTGGTGTTTGTGTTCGTTCCTTCATTTACTTTTTCATTTTGGTACGGATACTTCTGTTACTTGTTTTTACTTTCTCGTTTTGTTGGTTGTCTCCTGTTTTTGCCCGGCTCTCTAGGAGGCCTTAGCTGTCTTCATTTTGTACGCTAAATTCATTACACTTAATGAATGAAGCAGGTAGCTTGCTACCCTTTTCTCAAAAAAAAAAAAAGAGTTCTTTAATTCTGGAGGAGGTGGAAATTAACGGATGGTCTGTCTGACATTTAACGGGACAATGTCGAGTACGAAAGTCGAAGCTCGCGCAACATTTTTTCTGCGGACAGTCAGACAGGATTGCAAGCCTCAATAAAAATGAGAGCTCGTGACTTTCACATTCACATTCATTTTGAGATCGTCTTTTAGTTAGCGTTTCACTCAACCGAGGAGGCAGTGTTTCAACGTAGTCAGTAATTAATGCTTTAGGTACCGTTTGGTCCGGATATAAGCAAAACTAGCTATTACAGGGATAGGGACAAGAATGAGGATAAAAAAAATAGTATTTGGATGAAAATTTGGTTGTTTCCGAGGATAAGAAAAATAGCGTTCGGATAAATAATATGAAATAAGAAAAATATTAAGTAATTTTATATAGAAAATGGAGGTGTTGGTGGGGATAATTATAATCGGTTATTATAGGTAACCGAGAACTACTGTTCTCGAATAAAAATTTAGCGTTTGGATATAAAGGGGGTATAAAGGTCTATCCCTATTCCTATCCCCTAATCAAACACTGCCTTATTATTTTACATCTAGAAATAGTTAAAACTAATTAAAGTTTACTATTTAATTACAAAAAGCTAAATTATAAAAAATTTTGGAAAAACTTCAAAAACCCCCTGTGGTTTCGTACTTCTTACTTGAGTGTCCTGTGGTTTAAAGTGTATCAATTTGGCGCCCTGTGGTTTCATTTTTATCAATTTGGTGATCCATACCGGCCATTAAAAATTGTCAATTTTGTGACCGTTTAATCGTAAGGTAAATAATATCGAAAAATTATAAAATTTGATTTCTGAAAATTTTTAAATGCTCTAGATAATATTTAACGGTATGAATCGTCGATTCAGAAACTCTACCATCGAAAATAACTTATTAGTACGAAAACGATCGTATTCATAAGAGTATAGTAGCCGGACTATATATATATATAATCTATTTATATATATATTATATATATATACTATATACTAATATACTATATATATATATATATTAATATAGTATATATATTATATATATTAGTTGAGTTAGGAATACTATCTATGTATAAACGAGCTTCCGTTGCACCCATTTGTTCGATGATGTTGAGGCCTCCAAATTGACGATCGGCACCATTGAACATGATCTATACCACTTGAAGTATCTAGAAATCAAATTTCATACTTTTTCGATATTATTTTCTTGTCCATCGAGTAGGCGTAAAAATGAACGGCTGAAAATGAATATTCTTTAAAAAATAATAATAGGAGTCTTGTAGTCAAGATCAAGAGTATAGATCTTGTTCTAAATAGTTTAAAAAATTTTCTAACCAAAATTCAATTGATTTGGATATCTTTACACCGTTAAACAAGAAAACCCTTCATATCAACCATTAAAATTACTAATTTTGAAACACTTTGATCATTAGGTAAATGATGTCGAAAAGATTTGAAATTTAATTTCTAAATACTTCAAGTGATATAGATTATGTTCAACGGTGCCGATCGTCGATTTGAAAGCTCCATCATTGAAAACAAATGGGTGGCAACGGAGCCCGTTTGCTACCGGCATTCCAGCTCAACTCTATATATGTAATATATGCTACGTCGTACGGCTTGAACAAAGAGGACAGTGTGGATGTTCATCCGTTCATGCCAACGTGGAACTTTTCTGCAATTAATAATGGGGAGTTCACGTGATTCTTATTTGACCAACTTAGTATGTGTTTAATTCACCATGTGAATTTTATCAAAAATAATCTTTTTTATTTAAAAAATTATTTTTTTATATTTATTAAGTTATAAAAAAATATTTTTACAGATTTAAGAAAAATAAAGTATTTTCGTTTTCATCGATTTTTGGCAGAAAGCAAAAATTCAAACTGCATAAAATATATTTTTATTTATTTTTTTCCATCAAATTAAATAAATGTAAAAAATTTCCTTTCAATCAAAAAATATTGTCGAAAATTTTTTCTCTACAAATCAAAAATACAAAAAATAAACCTTTTTTCTTTCAGCGATTCAATGTTTTATAAGAATTTGATGAGAATAATTTTTTTTGGATGAGTGGGAGGTAATATTGCTCTTTTAGTAGAGGTATTCAGCATTTACTAATAATTTCTATATCACTACACAAGAAGAAGTATATAATTATAATTAGGGTTATAATTAATTAAGTGAAAGGAGCAAAGATAGACATAATATATAGATAAAAAAAAAGTAATTGAATTAAATTTAGAAACTTAAGAGATTCTTTATATTTTTAATAAAATTTTTGGCTCAAATTATTATAAAACTAAAATAAAACAACTAAAAGTTAAGAGGGTCACAAATTTAAGAAAAAAAATAATGAGGGCTCTTTCAGAATAGCTTATAGTTGATGTGTTCTTCACATGCATATTTTCACCTTTTCATAAGGTAGGAATGTATGCCACTAACATAAACTTTATATCATTGAAAATAAACTACCTAATTTTAAAACTTTTAATTTTACTATCTAATACATTTCATTTTGCTTGGTTTTAATATTTATTTGTTAAAACTGAGCTAGAAATTAATATGAAATAATTAGACTTCGAACTTGAAATTTTCTCAAATACCAACCATCACACCTAGGTATGATCAATAGTAAATTTAAAATATTTGAAAGTAAGCTTAAACTGCAAGTTTGGTCCACAAACTATGAGGAGCACGACAGTTTGATCGTCAAACTTTAATTTCGCTCGAACTTTCAAAATTATTGCAATGGAGTTCTCTAACCTAATTTAATTGACGAAACTTTAATTGATATATCGCTAATATAAAAGTGATATAATAGTATTATAATTATCGACCGTCTCTAGCGCAAGTAGCAGGGGACTTGATGGTTGGTACATGAGATCTCAAATTTAAATTCTAATTAATTTATATTTTCAGCTAAGTTTTTTTTTTAATTAAATAAACAAAGCGGATAAAGTAGTGTTGTGATTGATGATAGACCAACAACAAAAAAATATCACATCATTTTTATTCAGCGATGTGTCAATAATTAATCAACAAAATTAGCTTGTAAAATTTTACTTATAATAGTATTAAAAATTTGAGTCGGAAATTATAAAAAGTTAAAATTTAAGGCGCAAAGAATAGTTTGAGAATCAAAGGTGCAATTTACCCCGAAAGTAAGATAGATATTTTTTGGGAAAACTTCAAATACCCCTCATGTGTGTTCACTTTTTTCACTTTAGTACCCTGTGGTTTAAAGTGTATCAAGTTAGTACCCTGTGGTTTCGCACTTTCTCACTTTAGTACCCTATGATTTAAAGTGTATCAAGTTAGTACCATGTGGTTTCGCACTTTCTCACATTAGTACTCTGTGGTTTAATATTTCATTAAGAGAAAAATAAAACCACAGGATACTAACTTGATACAAAAATAAAACCACAGAGTACTAACTTGATACACTTTAAACCATATGGTACTAAAGTGAAAAAGTGTGAAACCATATGGTACTAACTTGATACACTTTAAACCACAGAGTACTAAAATAAAAAAATATAAAATCACAATGAAGGTTTTTAAAGTTTTTCTATATTTTTTTTTTTCATTTGAGAGAGAGAGAGAGAGAGAGGCAGCATGCTGCCGGTTTAGTTTTTTTTAAAAAATAAATAAATTCAGCTAAAAATATAAATAAATTAAAATTTAAGCTTTAAAATTTCAAATATTAACCATCAAATTCTTTAGCGTCTTGGACGGCCAATGGAAGTAAGATAGATATTTTCAAAGAGTAGAAAGTGCAGGTCAGCTTTATAGGATTTCACCTTTTCTTTTTTAATTAATTGATTCAGCGTAACTTCTTTCCGAGAAAAGTACGCGGCGCGGCAGTCTGCCCATCGCCGAAGTTGCTGTTTGCTGTTGCGGAGCAGACAGCCGGGGTCGCTTTCTGCGGGACTGAACGAAGTGAAAGGCGTCGGGAGGGGGGGTTGAGTCTGACTGCGACCCACTTGGCCGGGACCAGACCGCCGTCCCCGTCCGCGTCCGAACCCTTCCTCGATCCCCTCACACCCGGGCCGATCACAACGCGCCACGTAGCACGTCACGTGCCCTTTGTTGGGCCCAGGGGCCGGTAAAAGCCGGAAGGATACTTGGATGCGCCCGGTGTATCGTACTCCATCAACTTTTACCGCTTGGTTGGTTCATGAGATTCACTGATTTCTGATAGTTATTGTTCGTTTTATAGAAATCGAATTTCGATTTGCAGATCATTTATGGCTCAATTCGGCTGTAAGTCTTAGATTGGCTCGTCTAAATATATTACTCTCACAAATACCTTCATAAATCAACTGAAATATCCCGTCCGATTTTTATTTTAATAATGAATCAAATTTTTTATATAATTTGTTATTTTATTTTTTATTTTTATTTCAATGCAATCCAATTTTATATTTTATTTCTATTTCAATTATGAACTATATATCTCCTTATTCTTTTAATTTACATAACTTTTTTTTTTTATCAATTTATCTTAACCAAGTCCCTTCGTTAATAAAATTAAGGATTACAAATTTCAATTGAGATGACTAACATGAATACTATATAAAGTAGAGAGATTATTGAGCTCTTTTTTTTCAAAATCGTATTGCTGCAGCAGAGCAAAACAAAAAAAGCTTAGCTTTTGTTTATATCTGTCATCACCGCCATTGTTGGAGGTGGGGTTCATAAATTTGTCTTTCATTATTATTGTTGTTGTCCTAAGTGTTAGGAACTTCTTTATATTTTGTGATTCTCATATGGTCATTAATTGAAAAAGAATAAAAATAATATTTTTTTTACTTTTTCAATGATAGAGAGTCTACTTAAAATATGATGATACTTCAGATATTATAGATCAAAAGATCAAATATTTTTTTTTGAAAGAAAAGGTAGAATGCTATATACTTTATTTATTTTTTTTAGAATTAAACTTAACTAAAAATATGAAGCAACTAAGTTTCGAACTTGGGATCTCGAGTACCAACCACCAAGCCCAGTGTCATTTGCATTAGGGACGCTTTGTCAAAAGATCAAACGTTAGGGGACAATTTTAAGCTCAAGTATAGTATCACGATATGCTTTATTATCCAAATTAAAATATAATTGGATAGACCGAGCACTACTACATATGCTCGAGAATATTATTTTTAAGAGTTTGTATAGATATATTTGTTATATATAATATAAAAATTTTTAGCTAGTTTATATACGCAATCAAAAGATACCAAATATATTTATCAATACATTAACAACTCGTAGAAATAGCTTTTCGACATCTCAAAAATATATATTTCTTAACTGATACAATCTACAATATCTAAATCAAAAATATTATATTTTAAATACCTATCATCAAGGCATCTAGTGATTCCATAATTCAAATTTATAATTTTTTGATATGTAAATATTTAGTGTCACTGTGACGCATTGCATCTAATGAATTAAAATTAAAATTTGATTTTGAGTCTTGCATATTAGTGTTTTATCAGGCTTTTAGCATGCGGTGCATGGTTTGTAGGTATACACCGGGTGCATGAGACTCATGCTTCGTTGGGACCCTTTTCCCCAGGGAATAAAGTAACTACTCTTTTTTATTTTTTTATTTTTAATGAATATAACGGAATGTGAGAAAAAAAAAAATTATACAGAGGAGAGAGATTAGAACAAAAAAAAAGAAGAAAGGGAAACAGCGTGTGAAGGGGAGAGGTCGCGTTCATTGCTAAAGCAAACCCTTTGAGAAAGCGAGGGTTAGAGAGAGAGAGAGAGAGAGAGAGAGCGAGAGAGGGGGGAGAGAGAGGGAGGAGAGGGATAAGAAGAGGTGGTCAAAGGTGGAGCTCTTTCCCTAGATTTTCTAGGGATCCGGAGGCGGAAGAAGCGGCGGAGGAGGTAACCCTCGTTCTCGGATCCTTCGGTTTGTTTTTTTTTTTCTGCCCCCAAATTCTTCGGTTTAATTCTACGATTTTGTTCTTTTTTTGGCTAAATTTTGGTGCTATTGTTTGATTCTACGCTCACGATGATGGGTGAAGCAGTGGCGAATTAGGTTCCACTGTGACCCTTTTTTCCCCCAAATTTTGCCTCGACCTTTCTTCAAGCTTGAATATTTAGAAATTTTTGGTGTTTTTAGGGCGTAATTGAAGTTATTTGGGTGTGCAAGTTGGGAATTTGCATCTGGTTTGGGGCTTGGGAGGATTGTTTGTGATCACATACACCTTAGGTATTTAGATCTTCTCTTGTGCTAAAGTTTAGTTCAATTGTTCTTTGCAAATGGTAATTAAATCTAAGTAGGGGGAGATAAGATTGTATCAGTTTGTTTTTAGTTGCTTTGGAGTACCTTTGCTTTCTCTAATTGATTAATTGCTCTTGCTTTTCTTGTAAGAGTATATATGTAATTCACTTGTTGAAGTTTATGAAGAGGATCATTATTCTAGGTTTGTTGAATACGTAGTGTACGGCTGCTTAAAATGCTGAATTATCTGATAAAGTTTGCGGAGAACAACAATCACTGAGTGTTGTTTAGTCCTCTTGTATTGAAGATTATGCTCAATCTCTCGATAAGCTCAGAAAAAACTGATTACTTTTGGCAGTGTTGTCATAAAAATTGTGTGACAAAAATGGTGGTTGAGAATATAAATGAAATATCCTCTCTTTTTTTACTACTTTTACTGATTACTTAGGACCAACCCTTTTAAGACAAGAATATGGAGCTCTTAAAGAATTAGGAAATCCTCATGCTGGCCAACACTCGGTGTTGTTCTTTCTTCCGTGAATCTTGTGTATCTTCTTTCCTTTTATATCGTTAAGCATGCCTACTTTTAGTTCTCCTCTCCCTTTTCACAATTTAATGCACCAAAAAAGAGTAGAAAATGTTGTGAAAATTTGTGGGCCTAGTGAAGTCCTTTCCTGCTGGAATGGATACTTGAGTGTCTCAACTTGTCTGTTATACTATTAATGAGAGAAGAAGATGATGATAAATTTAATCCATCAGAGAATCTTGTACAACAGCTGGATCTGAGAAGTATTGAGTTTTTGTGGCCATAGACAGGTCAGAGAATCTTGTGGCTGATATGCCTACTAGATGGTGGGATATTCCTATATGTTCTTAAAGCTTTGTTGTTTTATCCGTGTTTCTTGATTCTCAACTGCCGTAAGTCATTCGAAATCAAGAATGTAATGGTTTCTGTCGGCCTTACTTTCTTTCCAACTTAAATGAGAATCTTCTTTATGCATTAGAATCATCAATCTGCATTGCTCCCTGTAAAATTTTCTGACATTGTGCTTGGAACATAATGTGTAGAGGTATTTTGGAATATGCCCATGCAAAACAGATGAAGGAAAGCAGCACGGGCTTGGTGTTATTTGCAGTTGATTTTTGTTCCTAACTATGGACTTGCGCATTAATTCATCCACTTGCTGACTATTCTTTATACGTAGTTCTATCCTTTTAACTGTAAAAGTATAAAGATTTGTTGGCATTTAAACATCTAAAAGATGATTCATTATGGAGAGTACCAAATAGAGCCTACTCACTTTTGCATTTTTTTTGTATTGATGACTATTATATGGCTATTATATTGTTCTGATTAAATTCCAGGCTGTACAAGTAAACTTTAAAATATTTATGAACAGTTTTCCTCAGAAAAATATTTATGAGCATCAAGTTCCCATATGGAAATGAAACTCAAAGGCGTGTAACATATGTTACTTAAATTTTTGGTACGTTTTGCTGTAATTTTTGCGTGGCAAAGTTGCCAGTCAATTACTGTTTGAATATGCCTGGGACTATAAATAGTGGATTTGTGGTTATCTTATAGACTTGTAAGCTAGTTTTGGCCACTTGAAGTATCCTTTTCATCAATTTGCTTTTTGTTTCACAGTTTTTCCACTACTTATGTTTGACCAATTTGCTGTAGGTCATTGGCAAACAGATCATCATTCGCTTGTTAACGAAATAAATGAATTCACAGTCTTGAATTCAAATCCTCCAAGATCTATATATTGCAAGACACTATGACACTTGAAGATTTCTTTACTCTCACAGAGTTGAAGGATGGTGTTTCTACTGTTTCGAGGATTGAAGAGCTGGTCTCTGCTATCGAAAAGCTAAAACATTGTGCTGGTAATAACATGAGCGATTCAATAAGACAGTGGTCGGCAGTTGCAAATACGTTAGCATCCACGAAGAACACAGAGTGTCTTAAGCATTTTGTTCAGTTAAAAGGGATCTGTTTTCTCAGTCAGTGGCTTCAGGAAGCTCAGAAGTATGGTAATAATGTTAGCGGTGAGGTCGCGGAGGAGTTCATGAAAGTGCTTTTAGCATTACTTGAACTGCTCCCAATTGACAACGAACAGTCGATTTCTTCTGGAATTAAAGCTTCTGTTGAAGAACTGCTTTCCCATGGGAATGTCGAAATCAAGGAGAAGGCAAAGCTGTTATATGATAAGTGGTGTAGTGCAAAGGATGATGGTATAAAATGCTCTCCAGAGAATAGGCAAACAGCTGAAGAGGTTGTAGGTACAAGGAATGGTGAGCATGATCTCGCAGATTCTGTAAAGGCTCAGTCTGATCCAACTGTCTCAAGATGTTCAAACAATAAGAAAAGCAATGCCTCAAATAATGGAAAATTTTCTTTATCGAATCAAATTCCTGAGCAGACTTCTTCAGATTCCACTGGGGGGAATGCTGTTTTAGGAGATAGTCCTGCAACGTCTTTTCCGAAGAAGGAAACTTCTTTAGTTTCTAGTGATATTGAAAACTTTCATGGTGAGACCTATTTAATGAGGACCAAAGAAGTAGAGCCTATGAATATGACAACTGAGCCAATAGATAAGAAGTCAAGCAGGGCTACGGAATATGATGATGATATGGATGCTTTGGAAGTTGCAGTGCAAGTTGCTATTGAAGTCAAGCGGGATGTAGTCGACTACCGAGAAGCTTCTTGTAGCTCTCCAGAGGTCAATTCTGGAGACACAGGAAGTGCTTCTGAGCCCGATGTTGAAGACTCCAAGCAAAGTCAACCAACTACACAGGAAAATAACGGCAGAAATTCATCATCTCTTAAAGAAGATGGTTCAGGGATCACAGAGAACCCCAGTTCCAATAGCGTGAAACACGACCAAGATTCGAACTTGACATCCTGTACTCAGGTATCAGATTCTAAGTCTGAGAGGGACAGATGTGGGTTTGATCTTAATGTGGATTATAATTGCACTGGAGAAATTGACTGTTCGATGAAGCCTGTTTCTAATGACCCTATGGTAAGTTCTGCACCTATTCTTGTTGCTGCTTCAAAAGGTGCTCCAGTAATACCGCTTGCCGCTCTCCAGTTTGACAGTGGATCGGGTTGGAAGGGCTCTGCTGCAACAAGTGCTTTTCGACCGGCTTCTCCCCGAAGGGCTTCTGAAAAACAGAAAGTTAGCTTTTCTGGAATTGACTTAAATGTGGTGGAAAGTGAAGATGCCGTGACTGTTGAAGATTCTTCTATAGAAATTGGTTCGAGAAGAGAGAAGATTAACTTGGACCTTAACCAAAATGGTGACCAGAGTCTCTCTTCCGCATCTTCATCATCTTCAAGGCAACCTGTTTTTAGAGATTTTGACTTGAACGAGAATCTATTTAACATCGATAACAGCGGTTCTCATGCAACACAGGAACGAGATAAGCTCAGTAACACTGCTGTCATTACAATCATGGGTTCGAGAATGGCTGTCGGTAGGAATGACCTCCCAACCCAAACCCAAAAATCTTTTCTGCCCAGCTGGCCAAATACAGCGAGCCGAGATGCTTTGCGATCTCTGCCGCCTTATCCTCACATGCCGCCACACCTGGTTCCTATTCCTCCTGCATTCTACGTACAAGGAAGCATCCCCTACATGGTTGATTCCAGAGGGACCCCCGTGGTACCACAAATAGTGGGTCCAGGATCGAACAATGCCCCATCCGTAAGGCCCCCTTTCACTATTAACTTAATGGGTGCACCCTTATCAGATCAATTTGGAGTATTTCGACCCGGTTTGCATGCGAATTATGGAACAGCACCAGTTGAGAGTGGGACTAGGCCATTGCTACAAAGGCATAATGGTTTGGTTGACGAACATGGGAGAAGCGTGTCACAGCCTTCTAGTTCAGTGATGTCATTGAAGCGGAAGGAACCTGACTTTGGCTGGGGACAGCATGAGTATAATTACAAATATGCCCCTTCACAGCAATAGTCATTCTTTCCTTCTGATTTTTCTTCCCGGTAGAAGCCATAATTCATCATAAGGTGGCTTAAATGGATAGTCGATCCATCGATATTGTTCGTGGCTTAAATGGATAGTCGATCCATCGATATTGTTTGCTGATTCGACGAGGTGGGAGAGGCTAATAGCTAAATAGAAGCCAGGTTAATATATAAGTATTAAGTTCTTAGCAATATCCGAAGGGTCGAATTCATTGCTCACAAGTATTTGTAGGGTTGGTTGCTTCACATGGCATTCTTTGTTGTTGATTTATTATAGAGGAGATCATAGCTTTATAGTAGCACCTATGCGCACATCAATATTCTAAATGAGTGAACGAGTCGTGAGTTTCCTTGTATCTGGCTTTGATCTGTATGTACAGCAGATAAACTATCTTTTGAGTTTTCTTCTGTCAAAATGCGGATTTCGTTCTTTATGTATCTATAGCAGGGGGTATTACCAGCTATACCATTTTGTTTGCTCGTAATGGAGATTATATTGGCTATTTACAGTCCGAGTTTGGCGTAAATGACTTTTGGATTTATCTGGAAGGAACTCTTGTGGTGTAATCTTTTGTAGTAACAAGAGCTACCACACATACTGATTTATGCTTTTGCCACCTCAAAGTTGCGTTGATGCTGATACTGGAACCACCAGGAATTTTGCTTGATCAATAGGCAAAACACCAGTGTGCAAAAGTGAGCAACTGCTGACACCATGTCACAGGTGAAACTGATTTGTTTTTATAATCCAAGTAAACTCAGAGCCAGTGTTTGGTTGAGAATGGAATGAGGATAGTGTTATTATATATCAAAGTACAGCAGATTTATCAGCTTTGGAAGTTAGAATTGAATTGTGGGGAAGATATTCTCACTGCTAGTTTTATTTCTGAAAATAACAATTTATGGTGTGTAATTGAATTATCCTTGGCTAAGCTCTATCCATTAACTGTTGTTATATGAAATAAAATGTAATCACATAAATTGAATAGTTACCCCTACAAACAGCCAACCTTGATAGCTTTAGTTGACAACTCGGGTATTCGATTATAGAAATTATTTCGATGAAGTTTTGCATCTGTCTTAAGTAATCATTCTAATCTTTTACATCTGGTATAGTGTTTAAACCGAAGCAAACAAATATGCTGGGATATTAAACGAATACGGTTGGACTAAACAAGAATTTCAGTCCACACCCTGTCCCAAAACAAGAATTTTCAAAACAAGAATTTCCTTAAACTGGTTCATACAGTACGGTTGGACTGCGAACCGAACAGGTTCGAGCGTGGCTGAACCGGGACTCGAGTCGGCTAGAACGCTTCGAACCACACCGTCCAAGTCTAATCAAGCGGCTCAAATTCCACCAAACACGTCATTTGAGACTTTTTTTTTTTTTATAAACTAACCCTCTAGAATTTTAAATTTTGTAGAATTACCCTCCGAAAATTATATTTGTAAAACTAATCCTACTTTCGCCACGTAGGCGTTAGGAAAAATTTTTCGCCTTCAGTAAGGTGATGAACAATTTACCGTTTTACTAATATAATTAGTAAAGACGGTGAATGGTTCCCTGTCTTTTGCTTATTTAATATTTTTTTTTCTGTATTCCATATACAATCTTAACAATCACATAAAAATTATAACAAATTATATATAATTTTAACAACTTAAAAATTCTAATAATTTATCCATATAATCCTAACAATTAAATAAAAATTCTAATAATTCATNACATATAATCCTAAAAATCTCACTTTTTTCTATCTTCCATCTAACAACCTCACATTTTCCTGTACGTGGATTATATGAAAAATAGGAAAAAGTGAGGTTGTTAGGATTATACGCAGATTATATGAAAAATAGAAAAAAATAGAAAAAAAAAAGTGAGGTTGTTAGATAAAAAAAAGGAAAAAGTGAGGTTTTTTTGTAAGCGTAGATTATTGAAAATTTTATTAATTGTTAGAATTATATATATAGATTATTAGAATTTCCAGGTTGTTAATATTATATGTGATTTATTGTAATTTTTATGTTAGAATTGTATAAATAGATTATTAGAATTTTCTAAGTTATTAAGATTATATGTGATTTATTATAAATTTTATGTGATTGTTATATATGAGATAGAGAAGAAACAATAAATAAGTAAAGACGGTGATTTACCGTCTTTGATAATTATCTTACTGAAGGCGGTAAAAAATTTACCACCTTCATAAAAAAAATCGGACCCTGCACCTATGTGGCGAAAGGAGCGTTAGCTTTACAAATAATATAATTTTAGAAGGGTTCTTTCACAAATTTCAAACTTCCAGAGGGTTAGTTTATAAAAAATTCCCGTCATTTGGATCTTCGTTGCAAAGAGAGAGGAGTCACGAAATAGAGAGGGAGAGAGATCGAAGCGAGAGAGAGAGAGAGAATGGGGTATTTGGGGGAGATGGTGGAGTCAATACGCTCGCTTCAGATCAGGCACGTGCTCACCCAAATCATCAGCCTCGGTTCGTTTCCTGAATCATCCCTTTATTATTTCTCCTCCTTTTAATATCTCCTGTTTGCGATTTTTTTTGGCTATTTTTGAGTGATTTTTGATGGGTTTATTGATCCGAATTAGGGTAAGGAATCGATGGAAAGAGGGTTTTTTTTTTATTTTTTTTATCCCTTTTCAACTGTTATTCTTTTAGTTATTTTTAGTGCTTGAACTGGAGATTGTGTCAAATTCAGCTGCTATTTTGTTAAATTTCGCTATGCCAAACGTTCTTTTCGCTAATGAAACAAAATTTTGATTCAGTTTAGGAGAGTAGCTCAAATAACAATTTTTTTTAAAAAAAATTGGAGGACCTATCTCAAAATAATGTAGGGATTTACAGGTATATCTTACTTTTTTGTACCAGTAAATGATGATTTTTCTATAAAAAAATTGTGACAGGAATGATTGTTACCTCCGCGCTGATCATATGGAAGGGTTTGATGTGTGTTACGGGGAGCGAATCGCCGGTTGTGGTTGTTCTATCCGGAAGCATGGAGCCTGGGTTTAAGAGGGTGAGTCCTGTTTTTTATCCATACAAGATCAGTGCTATTATGTCACCAGATGAAAAATTTTAGGTTTTTTTAGCATTTTAGTACCAGGTGGTGATGTGGGAAGTGGTTCATGAGGTTTGGTGTATTAAATCTTTTTAGCTGTACAAGATCGCTGCTTTATAGAATTTCTGTTAAACTTATAACTTCTGATAATCTGAAATCGGAATGCTTTGTGAAAGGTGGAAAAAATGCGACGAGAACTCCATTTACCCATGTAAATTGTTATTGTCTCATGTTGTGAGCATTTACGTATCGAACGAGTTTTGAACTTGTGACACACATAAAGCTAGGTTGTCTTGCCTATTATACTCTCTAGCCAACGGTTATGAAGCTCTATGATAGATGCTTATAGTCTACTATTTTAGGCGACACGTGCGCAAGTAGTTTTTGTATTCTATTGGGTGAACCTGGATTATTATGATAGGATCAAGTAGGTTGTCAGGTTTTGTCAAATTTGAGATTTTTGTGGTGACAGCACATTGTAATGAGATTTTAAATTCATCAAACTATTATTCAGTGAAGTTTACTGTTATTGATGCACGTGTATTCTCATTGGCAATCATGTCCTGTTAGAAAGGAAAGGAAAGACTAAATCTTTACAGCCAATTTGCATTATTAGTCGCAGGTGCTGGTAGTATTATTTGATTGAGAGATTTATGTATGTTTTGGTGCATGTAAGTTGGAGTGAAAATATTTTCGAGTGCACAAACTATATTTTCTGCTAGCATTAAACATAGCTATTCACATCACTAAAAACTGCTAATTTTTGCAGGGTGATATTTTGTTCCTGCACATGAGCAAGGATCCTATTCGTGCTGGCGAAATAGTTGTATTTAACGTTGATGTAAGTTACAGATATCTTTATCTCTAAAATCACTTTCTTACCCCATCTTCTTTGTGCCAACTTCTTTGAGTTGTGAATTCAATTAGGCTTCAATATCTTGTTTCTGTGCGTTCTTGTATATTTAATATTGCATTGCAATTAGATATTTAGGGTGTGTTTGATTCGAAGTCGGAATCGAAATCAGAATCGGCATCAAAATAAGTTGGAATCGGAATCGGAATAACTCATTAACTAATTCTGTTTGGTTCATTACCTGAATCGGAATCAGAATAAGTCATTCCCATTGTCGGTGTTAGGTTCAGGTAGATATAAAAAATATAATCAAATTAATGTACCAACTTTATCTTTATAATATATTAATTTAAATTCAAATTAAAAATTAAATATTAAAAATTTACATCAAAATTTTGAAATAATGTCAAAATTTTAAATCTATTTTTTTAAAAAAATTAAACTTTGAAGTTGAGTGGATAATTCAAAATATAAAACTAAATTTTGATTTATTCAAATTCAAACTTAAAATTATAATTATAATTTTAATTTGAATCCATAAATTTAATTTAAGTTTTAAATAAAACTTTATATAAATTAAAATTTAATTTAAATTCAAATTCATAAGTTAGATTCGAAATACTTGATTAAATTTTAATTTTAATTCAAGTTCAAATTAAAATTTAATATTATATATTTAATTTCAAAACTCATATTTTATTTAAAAAAGTTGAAAAAATAAATTTAATCTGAATAAATATCCATTCCGTTCGGATTCAACTTCCAATCCGGCCTCCTAGGTCGGATTGGAAAAAGAGATGATTGGGAGATTCCTATTCCACTCGGGAATCGAAATCGAAATGGGACTCCCGCGTACCAAACACTCACAAACGGATTGATCCATTCCGATTTCGATTCCAGAATAAAAAAGAAGCGAATCAAACACGCCCTTAAGGGGAAAGTGCTTTATTGGTGGTGGTGGTGGAGGTCCTTTAAGTTAAATTTGATCTTTGGATTTTGAACTTGTCTATATATTAATGTTATTTGTATTTCCATTACTTTAACTCTTCTCCTTATTGTTGCGGCTATTATTGCAAATCTGTTCACAATGTATACTTCAATTGAGAATTTCACTAATTGCATTAAGGGTGCAAAAGTTCCTTTATAAACTTTATTAGACAAAAATAACTTGTCCTTATAGTGCGTATCAGCCATTTTGTCTAGGAGAATATCCTATATGGCGACTTCATGATGAGATATTTGTCTGGAGGACCTGATTTATTTTTGTTGTATCTCCTAATTGATGACAAAATAGTGAGGATGTTGAGAGGGTATTGCTTGATGTGCCTTTTCCATGTTACTTCAAGGCCACTATGTTTTTGTTGTAATAAGATTCGTTAACTTGCTTTCTCTACAAGCTTGTTTCATTTCCTATTATTATTTCATTTCCTATTATTATATGTTAACAAATTTATTATGGCAAAGAATGCGGGTGTATGACACGCATTCTTAGAGGCTTGGACAACTTTGAGATGGTTGAGAACTCACAGAATTAAATTTTGATGTGATCTTATTCTATTGTGTATTAACTTGCATTTTTTGCTTATCCTTATTTGTAGGGTCGCGAAATTCCAATTGTCCACCGTGTAATTAAGGTAAGTGATCTTTGTTCTTCTCTCTTAACTTTATTAAATGCTCTCCCTTAATGTCCTTTACCCAATTCTGTTTCTATACAAAAATAAGCTTGACTTATTTCTTCAGTTTCATTTCAAACCAATTTGACAACTAGAAGGCCACTTCGTATTTTCATCTGTTTTTGTTTGTTATATTGACTTCGATATGAGTAGATCAAAGAAGATTGGAAAGTGCTTTTTTTCTTTTAGTTAGTTATTTTAAAGGCCCATAAGATAGTGAAATATAGAGCAGTGTAGCTACTAGAATTGGTCTCTTATCATTTCTCCTTCTACTCAATTCTTTCTAGAACAAAAGATTGTTTGCACGTCAGAAACTTTGAGATGCTATTTATTTGATTTACATTAGATTCCAAATTGAACTCAAAAGTTCAGCCTTCAGATGTTATTTCATTTCATATGTGAGAAGGTGAGGGTTACATAGTTTGCACTTACATATGCTGCAATTTCATCTAAGATACTTGTGTGAGCAGTTACCATAATCAGGACCATGACTAATTACATCAAATCTCCTTGTGGTTTACATAACACCTACCTACATTGTTCTTCCCCTTTTGAAAATGAGGATGTTCTTGCAATTCAATCGCGGTGCAATGTGCTGCTTCAATGTGCTTTTATGATTGTTACGTAGTACGCAAATTATTTTCTATCTTTATCCTCTTCCAATTAAGTTCTTTCTGTTATCACTTCCTGTGTTAAATAGTTAACAAGTGGATGCCATTTGTTAAGTTCAGTTAGAATGCACCGGCGTTTATGGGATTGCATGTAACCTTTAAATTGCTTTTGTTACAAGGTTCATGAGCGACAGGACACAGGGGAGGTTGATGTTCTCACTAAAGGTACTACAATACCAAGCTCATTCTTTTCTTGAAATATGAGTATAGCTTTAGGTTAGGAGCATATGCAAAATTCTTGTAGAATGACCTCCGTAAGCTATTGACTGCAGCAGTATCTTAGGACATCTCCCTTGTCGCAGGGGATAATAACGAGGGAAAACTTCAACTAATCCCCTCTACCCCCCACAAAAAAAAAAACCCCCAATAAGTCAACCATAACTCCATGTGTCATTTTTAACCTACCATTAATTGAGATCTTTACAATGTAATAAAACAGTGACGGTGGTTGAGTGCCAACATATGAGACCACTGTAGTGATGTGCAAATGCCATAAACCACAAGTGGGGTATTTGATATTTTCTTTAAGTAGGAAATGCTGCAATTGATGATATAAATGCAATTATTGCAAATACATTGCTATGCGGAATATTTTATGTTCACACCATTTTACGTAGATGTCAACAATGAATCTTCCTTTTTCGAATGCATAGTTTGATCATTTGACCTTTTAGGATTCATGGTATTATTGAATCTTAAAAATGTCTTGTATTTCAGGTGACAACAATTTTGGCGATGATAGACTTCTCTATGCTCATGGACAGCTTTGGCTTCAGCGGCATCACATAATGGGCCGGGCTGTAGGGTATGTACATTCAAAATTGAAGATATTCATCCAGTTCTATTTTCTCGGGCCTTTTTTTTCCTACAACCTACAAATAATTCTACATTTTCTATCCTCAACAGATTTTTGCCATATGTTGGGTGGGTCACCATTATTATGACGGAGAAACCAATCATTAAGGTATGTTCTAGTTCGACTTTCCAATTTATATCAAGCATGAGTTCGCAATAGAAATTTTGATGCGAATCTAGATCTTGAAATGATGCTTTACAATCTAGTAGGAGTCATAATAGAAAATTTTATGCACGCAATTGAAGTGAGTCACACCCAATAAACCAAATAAAGAGTTGATACTTAAGGCCGGCGAGGAAACAAACCAGCTCATTACTTTATATTGCTTATTTAGCTTTCCTAGGCCACGTCTTTTAGGCCAGAACATAGTTTTTGTATATGCTTTTGTTGGAAGTGATCTATAATATTTAAAAAGCCTATATATAGAAATATCTTACGTTTTGAAAATCCATGTCCTAAGCATCACGCAATATCGAAACCAATGTTTTGTAGTTTCAGCGAGCGATCGCTTCCGACTGCTTAGATTTTGTTTTTAAGGTCTCGAAGTTTCGATTTCACATTTTTCAAACAAGTATTGAACTTGAACTTGTGTAAGTTGATCTTTACTCTTCTATTTTTCTGTCACTTTTTAATAACTTTCTAACGCAATCAAACGACACGCATATGTTGCAGTACTTGCTTATTGGCGCGCTCGGTTTGCTAGTCATAACATCAAAGGAGTAAAGCATCGACCTCGAGACAGATTACAGTCGCCCGACTCGGGCATTTTTCTCGAGAGAAAGTTAATGCAGTTACTGTAGGAGCAACTATCCTCTATGTCATGTATCAAGGATGCAAGTCCACTAATGTTACAAAGATTATGCTTCCTCTTGGCCACTTTACAGTTACTCCTTCTATTTCCCTTCAATCCCAAACTATTAATTCGCGCATTTTCTTTAGTGCTTGATTGATGTTGGGGTCGTTTGTTTGAACATTATTAGTGAAGTTAGTAAGTGAAACTGCAGATCCGGAGGGG
>NC_033642.1:7547009-7560963 GCF_001540865.1 Ananas comosus | reverse complement strand
GTTTTTTTTTTTTTTTTTTTTTTTTTTTTTTTTTTTTTCAGAGAGCTTCGAATTCATTGCATCATACTCTGTAGCATAATTTTTTTTTTTTTTCTTTCGTCTGTTCTGTTAATGTAGCCTTTTATGATGCTTTTTCATGGCACATATAGGTGTCGGTTTCCTGGAAAAGGGTAGAAAAGTATTTTTGAAGAAATTTTTTTTTTTATGGAAAACATTATTTTTCATCTTTTTAATTTGTCAGATAAAAAATTGAAAATATAAATATACTAATTTTATGAAAACCTGAAAAGAAAATTCTGAATTTTTCTTCAGGAACTAAATGATTGGAAAATATTTTTTTAGTCAGGAAATTATTTTCGAAGATATTTTTTGAAAAAGTCAAACACTTCCTAAGTGGTATATGAAGCATAGCACGTATCGCGAAGGTGAAGCTTCGATGGAGGGTATGATTGTGGACGGTCGCTTGGATGGAGGGTTTGATTGTGGACGATGACGGTGACGATGGTGACACAAGATTTGAAGAGGACGGGGAGAGAGAGCCCGTCGCGGCGGGGGCGACTGCCATGACAAAGGCGAGGGAGAGGGCACAATAGTGAAAAAGGATGCATACATGGTGAAAGAAAAAGAAAAAGAAAAAAAAAGAAAAAAAAGAAAAAATATTTTTCTTCTCTTGATAAGACTACCACGCATCGCAGACATTACATAAAAAGTCAACAAGTAGAGAATAAAGAAGTTGTATCATTACATTATTTGAGAATAAATTACACTGTTTGAGGCTAAGTTGCACTATTTAGAACTATTTGAAGTTACATCACAAAAAATAAAAATTGTATTATTTGAGAAGTTACTTTTAGTCTCAAATAGTTTTAAATAATATAACTTAAGTCTCAAATAATACAACTTAGTTTCAAACAGCGCAATTTTTATTTTATGTGATGCAATTTAGTCTTAAATAGTTTTAAATGATCGAATTTAGTCTCAAATAGTGTTAACTCGTTTCAAATATTGTAACTTCTTCTATATTTTTTGACCTTACCTATAGCGACTGTGGCACATGATGGCCTTCCAAGAAAAAGAAAATTATATATTTTCTTTATTTTTCTTTTTATTCTTTCTTTTTTTTCTTCCACTTTCTGCATCCATCTTCTCTACTGCACTCCCTCCCTCGTCGCCCTCTGCAGCAATAGCCTTCCCAACCCCAAAGTGCTCTCTCTTTGTCCTCCTCAAATCATGCGGCACCTTTGTTGCCATGGCCGTCCACTCTCTCCACTGCAGCCTTACCTCCGCAATTTGTACTATATCAGAACTCTCGCTGCTGCTACCGATGGCGTCAAAGGTATAAGCAAGGTAGGAAAGAGGAGTGCAGCATCAATGTGGGGGGCAGTGGAGGAGGGAGAGGAAGCGGGAGAAGAAAGAAAGGAAAGGATGGTGAAAAGGAAATACGAAGAGGAAGGAGAAAAACGAACATGAGAGAGAGCAAAAAGAGAGAAAAAAAAATAAAGATATTTTGGCCAGTTTATTAAAAATTCAGATTTAATCTGCAAAATTCAAAAAAGGTAGTCTATTTTGCAAAAAAAAACTCAAAATTGGTGGATTTCTATGCAAATTGGCTCTTTTAAAACTTGTTGGTCCTTTTGACTAACACCCAGTAATCTTTAAAAAAATATGCTGTTAGCTAATATAAATATTCTACAATTTCTTTGAACTGTCCCTGCTATAACAAATATTGAAATATTAGTAAAGTCAAAATATTTTTCCTTTGGAAAGCCGTTACATAATCTCTATTTATACCTTTGTTGGATTATTGTTAGTAACTAGCATTACGGTAAGAGCATGTGTAATTCACGATTGGAATGAAAATAAAAAATAAAATNAGCATAATTTTTTTTTTTTTTTTTTCTTTCGTCTGTGCTGTTAATGTAAACTTTTATGATGCTTTTTCATGGCACATATAGGTGTTGGTTTCCTGGAAAAGGGTAGAAAAGTATTTTTGAAGAATTTTTTTTTTTATGGAAAACATTATTTTTCATCTTTTTAATTTGTCAGGTAAAAAATTGAAAATATAAATATACTAATTTTATGAAAACCTGAAAAGAAAATTCTGAATTTTTCTTCAGGAACTAAATGATTGGAAAATATTTTTTTAGTCAGGAAATTATTTTCGAGGATATTTTTCGAAAAAGTCAAACACTTCCGAAGTGGTATATGAAGGATGGCACGTATCGCGAAGGTGAAGCTTCGATGGAGGGTATGATTGTCGATGGTGACGGTGACGATGGTGACATAAGATTGACATAAGATTTGAAGAGGACGGGGAGAGAGAGCCCGTCGCGGCGGGAGCGACTGCCATGACAAAGGCGAAGGAGAGGGCACAATAGTGAAAAAGGATGCATACATGGTGAAAGAAAAAGAAAAAGAAAAAAAAAAAGAAAAAAAAGAAAAAATATTTTTCTTCTCTTGATAAGACTACCAAGCATCGCAGGAATTACATAAAAGGTCAACAAGTAGAGAAGAAAGAAGTTGTATTATTTAAAATAAAGTTACATTATTTGAGAATAAATTACACTGTTTGAGGCTAAGTTGCACTATTTAGAACTATTTGAGACTAAGTTACATCACAAAAAATAAAAATTGCATTGTTTGAGAAGTTATTTTTAGTCTCAAATAGTTTTAAATAATATAACTTAAGTCTCAAATAATACAACTTAGTTTCAAACAGCGCGATTTTTATTTTATGTGGTGCAATTTAGTCTTAAATAATTTTAAATGATCGAATTTAGTCTCAAATAGTGTAACTCGTTTCAAATATTGTAACTTCTTCTATATTTTTTGACCTTACCTATAACGACTGTGGCATATAATGGCCTTCCAAGAAAAAGAAAATTATATATTTTCTTTATTTTTCTTTTTATTCTTTCTTTTTTTTCTTCCACTTTCTGCATCCATCTTCTCTACTGCACTCCCCTCCCTCGTCGCCCTCTGCAGCAATAGCCTTCCCAACCCCAAAGTGCTCTCTCTTTGTCCTCCTCAAATCATGCGGCACCTTTGTCGCCATGGCCGTTCACTCTCTCCACTGCAACCTTACCTTCGCAATTTGTACTATATCAGAACTCTCGCTGCTGCTACTGATGGCGTCAGAGGTATAAGCAAGGTAGGAAAGAGGAGTGCAGCATCAATGTGGGGGGCAGTGGAGGAGGGAGAGGAAGCGGGAGAAGAAAGAAAGGAAAGGATGGTGAAAAGGAAATACGAAGAGGAAGGAGAAAAACGAACATGAGAGAGAGCAAAAAGAGAGAAAAGAAAATAAAGATATTTTAGTCAGTTTATTAAAAATTCAGATTTAATCTGCAAAATTCAAAAAAGTAGTCTATTTTGCAAAAAAAACTCAAAATTGGTGGATTTCTATGCAAATTGGCTCTTTTAAAACTTGTTGGTCCTTTTGACTAACACCCAGTAATCTTTAAAAAAATATGCTGTTAGCTAATATAAATATTCTACAATTTCTTTGAACTGTCCCTGCTATAACAAATATTGAAATATTAGTAAAGTCAAAATATTTTTCCATTGGAAACCCGTTACATAATCTCTATTTATACCTTTGTTGGATTATTGTTAGTAACTAGCATTACGGTAAGAGCATGTGTAATTCACGATTGGAATGAAAATAAAAAATAAAATTGAATTATACTGAAATTAAAAATAAGAGGGACGGATAATATAAACATATTTAATTTATTATTGGAATGAAAATGAAAATAGATAACTAAGACACTAAAAATTTTGAAAAAAAGTTTGGTTAAGAAAGAGGAGTGTGCTAAAAGAGATTTATTTTGGAATGAGTTAATCTAATAATTAAACTGCTTTGAGCCATAAATGAATTGGACAATTCCCATTCCAAAGAAAAAGGAGGAATAGAATCCGTTTCCTGTAAATTAAACAAAAATTATTAAAATCAATAAATCTCATTCTGATTAAATCAGAATCTAAAATAGATAAACCAAACAAGCCCAATATGCTATTTACTATAGTAAATGCTCTTTAATTGCCTCGACTGCATAAAAAGGGCAGTGGAACAAAACATTGACTCAACTTAGATCAATTTATAGTAAACTTTATTAGGAAAACGAAGAGCTTGTTTACTGCCACAAGAAAAAAAAAGAAAAAAAGAAAAAAAAGAAGCTGAGGTACATTATTCTTTTTAACAAAAATCACAGGTAGTGCCCTATGACTGCTGAGGTACAGTAAAATGTAAAAAAATTGCTCTAACCAGTTTATCAGCTCTTGTCAAAATTATTCCATAATTTAATCCCATTTTGGAGGGAATCGAATATATGGTGGTCAAAAGTACAGTTATTTCAACGGTAAATGAAATTTGAGAAAATCACTTGAAGTTGTGGATCCTTTTTGCTGAATCGAGTGTATTAGACAGAAGCATTGCTATGGTCATCGGACCCACCCCGCCAGGAACTGGCGTGATCGCCGAAGCTACCTTCGAAGCCTCTTCATAGCACACATCGCCGACCAGCCGGTAACCTCGAGGGCTCTCAGCATCCTGAAATATTATTGTGCATGTTTACTTTTAAGTAACAGAATGATTCAAGTAATATAGGGAAAACGCATATGTGCATAGTTATTGACATCAATGTGGCTGCTACTTTAAAGTGGCAAATACTTGGAATGGAAGTATGGCAAGATATATAGATAGAAATTTCAAAAGTATGAAGTAGAGTTTTAACATAAGATAATAAAAGGAGACATTTGTCTAAAGCTTTAGCATAAGGTGAGAGTTTTAGGAAATTCCTCTAAATAGATGAAACAACATTGACCCATGAATAATATTTCTCTATTTGTTTTCTTAGAAGGCAAGGATGCAACGACTTTCTACGAGTAACTGTACTTTAGTTTACAAAGTTTTTGTGAGCTTGGAAGTACTAATAGCATAACTGAAAGTGCACAACATTGGCCAGGTTGCATTATTTCTCAGTTTCCATGCGAATATCAAACAGATAAATGCCATTACCAATCTCCTAACTTCAGATTAAAAAAAATTAAAAACAGATAGATAATAGTCTTAAGAACAATGAAAAGACCAAGATGCATATCAGCAATAAAACTCCATCTAATGCAATATATGAAGTCAGGTTTATAGCCCTAGCATAAGTTAATAGATACTTCTCAGAGACTGTCGGAAGAATTAGTCCGTAAGAATAGCCTGGTATAAGATACTTTTGACATAGGTTTTCCAAATGGTTACAGAAGCTGTTGTAGAGCTTTATAAATGAGTTTTTCATAATTCCTTCGCAAGACTAAATAATAATAGGTAAAACAAATCCCTTAGATTTTGGAAGCCAAGTTAGCATGTTCAATTTTTGGGGGTATACTCTACCCCTAAGTTCTGAATTCTAACTCTGTGACAATATCTTGCCCAATGACTGATAAAATTTCACCCATACACGGAAAATAAATTTTTAAAGGCCGGAACTCATTTTCAGAAATTCAAATGAAGTAGAAATCACTTTCACAAATCAAAACCAACTAGACAAACACTTAATATGCTAAGATCTTGTCAAAAGCAATTAGTCATCCTTAGCACCAATCACTATTATCTAAAGATCACGTTGACATCAAGTAAATTTTATTAACTACACAGTTGAGTCATAGATGCAAAGATACAAATATGATTTATACAGAAGTGGGAAATAAAATTAGCATGAGATAAATACAGATACAAAATCGAGGCTCATTTTTCTGTACAATGCTACCTCAAATCTAAATAAGATACTCACACTTTAGTAGACAGAAAAATTCGTTTGAAATGAGAATTCAAAAAGCTAGCTCTTACATCGACCGGATTGATACCGACGTCTATCACCACAGCTCCAGGTTTTATCCAGCTACCCCTCACCAAATTGGCAACTCCAGCAGCTGAGATGACAATATCTGCTTGCCTGGTTATTTCCTCTGGATTTTTAGTGTATGAGTGCACAATGGTTATGGTTGCATTGGCTTTCTAGCAACATTATTGAAATTCAAAGTAATCATCAGAAAGCAAATCAGAGAAGCAAGAAACTGCTACTAATCAAGGGAAAGACTAGTACCTGTAATAACAAAGCAGCAGGGGTCCCCACGATGTTGCTGCGGCCAATTACAACAGCTCTCTTCCCCTTGATTTCAACACCATACCTGTGTAACAATTCCATGCATCCCTTAGGAGTACAGGGAACAAACAAGGGTTGCCGACCTTGCATTGCAAGACGACCTATGTTCAGGGGGTGGAAACCATCGACGTCTTTCTCAATACTAACGGCATTCAAAATGTTCTCTTCATTCATATGCTGGAAAAGAACATCAATTGATAAGTCAGTCACTCACTCAACAGGTCATTATTATATGGGAACATTACATGCTTTCCTGGTTCACTTTTGTACAGTGAACAAAGGTTACTAAAGCTCGAAAGACCAGATATTCACCATATCCTTTCAATGAAACCGCCCTACAAGTAGAAAGTAATGTAAGGCACATTTAAATCATCATTTCGTTAATTACTCAACACTGTTGTCAATAAGCTTTTTGTCAGACTGATTCCCAAAGGACATATTTGGTCCTTTTCTCAAGTTGGATTTGGTCATTCTTCATTGTGGCGCAAACCAGTTCTTATTTCAAAGGAACAGTGACAAGAGTCATCAATTCTAAGGGCTCCAAGACACACCCTTACTCTTCTTTATTGTTATTTCATTTTTGACTCAAACTAAAGATAGCTTAGTTTTGTTATTATTTCCCTTTAAACTGTGAAAAAAAATCCCATCTATTTCTTCAATAAGGAAGCCAAGATACTTAAGATTAATTCTCTAAAATCACGACAAATTAGGAACTCCTATGCAGATTAATAAGCATAATAAGCTTCTCTATCATGTAAATCGTTATGTTACGGAACTTACTCGAGGCAGAGGCAACTGAACCAAAATTCCATGAATTGATGGATCCTCATTAAAGACCGATATATGCCTAAGAACTTCTTCCTCCGTGCTGTCTTCAGGCAAATGAGCTTCATAAGACTTGATGCCAACAGCTTCACAAGCTTTCTTCTTGTTACGGACGTAAGTTTGAGAGTCCTTCCTAGCCCCGACTAGAATGACAGCTAAACCCGGAACTATGCCGATCGCATCCTTCATCCTAGCTATTTCTCCAGCAATTTCATCCTTTATTTGATTTGCGACCGACTTCCCGTCAATGATTTTAGCAGAGGTATCAGAGGTCATAGCCACTACACATACAAAATACTATGCTTAGTTGATAAAATATTCTTGTAGCAAGATAACATCGATTGATCTAGATAAGAATTAGAGTTGGCCAGCATGAAACAAAACATTGAAATACGTCTAACTTAAGTAGCATTACTAAATTCAAAAAGTCTTCCTATGATATGTATTTCACAAAGTCAAGTTGAGATTTCATGATATTGACCGTTGACGATAATATCGCTCTAGAATATTATCGCTTACTTAAATGAGCATGCTTTGGAGTATAATGGAAGGTCCTCAAAGCTTCGCAAGTAATTACTAAGTGAGGTAAAAAGTTACCAGTCACATTGAACAAGAAAGAATATCACAAACTAATAAGCATAAATTTCAAACTATCAATTCATAATTTTTGATAAATGTTGTGATTCTCAAATACAAGACCATCAAGTATCTTGTCAATTATAAAGTTGAAGCTTTTCCAAATTCCTAATACCGTTTATTATGCATTTTCTCACCACCTGGTTCACAAAACACTCCGTTCTGCAGAAAAAAAAAGATCTACAGCATATTAAGTAGCAATAAAGGAAGCATCTTTGCACCATTTTCTGAAATTTTTAAGGAAAGCAAGATGAAAAGAAGGGAACTGAAGAGATGATCGATCGAATTCGTAACAAAACCTGGAGCAGCTCTGGCCAAACCCCGAACTCGCGACACGGCGGAGCGAGACGAGGCAAGCCCCGAAAATCGCCACGGAACCGAAACGGAGCGGTGGAATCTGAGCGCATGGGCACGGGCTTGTAGCAGATTCCTCTGCATGGGGGGAACAAGCCGCGGCGCGGCCACCGCCGAGGAGGAGTCGGAGAGGACGGACGGGGCCATGCCCCCGAGCCTTAGAGAGAGGAAACGGTAAAAAGCTATAGCAAAAGGCGCTTCTCTCTTCGGACTTCTAGGGTTAGGGTTAGGGTTAGGGTTAGGGTTAGGGCTTCGAAGAGTGGCGGGAACGGAACGGAGGTGGCGGCGAGAGACGATGACTGGCGAGAGAGAGAGAGGGAGAGAGAGAGAGAGAAAAAGGAGAGAAGAGAAAGGACGTGCACGTGAATCGAAGCTCTTGAGAATTAAGCAATTAGGGCTCATAACCGGCCCGGTCCGAACCGATCCGGGCCAGAAACAAACCGGGCCGGTTTTAGGCCGGTTCTTTCCGGGCCGGGCTGGTCCTATAAGACAATGATCTACTGTTTAGAATGTGGGATAATTACCTATATACCCCTCAAAACTTCTAAAATATCTTATATACCTTTACTTTTTTCTTTGTTTCAAATATACCACTCGTGCATTTCTCCGCTAATCAAAAATAGCCCTTCTGTTAGTACCCGTTAGGTCATCTTGCGTTAAACCTAAGTTAAATTTCTACCAGAATTAAAAAAGAGTGAGACTACCTCTTTTGCCCCAAACATAAACGGCAAATAAGAAAAGTTTGTGATAGCGGAAAGGAATATTTGAAAGGGCAAAAAGTTAAAATACTTCTTTCACCCCTAATTTAAGAATAAATAAAAAAAAAGTTGGTGACAGTAGAAGAGTATATTTGAAAGGGTAAAATAGTAATTTCACAAAAATAGTGACGGTTGCTAATAGTTCATTAATAGAATTAACTTTAGGTATATATTTAAAAGAACTTGAAATGTTAAAGTGTATTTTTTTTATATTAGCTTTTTAAGATGGGTAAAGAAGAAAGTTTATAATTTTTCAGAAATATATAAGCAATACGTCCCATCCTTATCAAATTCCTTTAGCTCTTATCCGCTGTCCTTATTAGGGGTAACAATTTAGATTGCTGTTCGCGAGTCAATTTGCTGTTTGACAATCCTTGTTTAAGTTATTTTTCTATATTGAATAGAAATTTTCATGAATTAAATCAGTGGTAAAATATCCAAAGTTCCATCTGTCCTAAAAGTTCTAGGACAAAAAAATTTATTAGAAACCATCATTAAATTCAAAAAAAAAAATCTTAAAGTTAATTGACAAAAGTGAAGTTGAAATATGAAAGATTCAAACATTGATGAAGCATATGTATTTTATAGATCTATTTCAACATGTCCTATAGTTATAAGGATTATTTACCAGATAACTTTACAAAAATGTTTTTGCTCACTCGTCCTATCAAAACAATTTGTTATTAGAACTCAAAAGGGAAAGATTGCGTTACGTGCGATAAGCAAGTATGATGGAAAAATAATAAAAAATATTTTGTTTGTTTCCGTACGTAATATTGCGTTGCGCATATCGCGATGAGTCGGTTATGATATATTTTATGCGGTTCCACCGAAGAATGTATAAACATTTCTCTATATATTTTTATCTCAACTCTATTTTATTTTAATAGTATCATATATATCTCAATACCAAACTAAGCTTATATCAACAGTTATATCGATAAACCTATATGAAGCCACAATATTTTTTACCACGTGGCATGTTACCTTTCATTCTCATAGCTCAACTTTAAATCAGACCATCTTTTTTTTTTTTTTCAACGTCCAACTCTTCACCTCTCTGCTCCTCTAATTACATGCAAGGTGCAACATTTAATTATATGCACCATATTAATATTCTATTAATGAATGGGTTTTATAATTTTAATCGACTCCTTTCTCCATTAATCTCCTACCCCCTCTCTTTTGTAACTCTTTTGCATGCATCATAAAATTTTTTTTTACCGTGTAATATGTTACCCTTCATTCTCATAGCCCAATTTTAAATCAAACCACCTTCTTCTCTTCTCAACGCCCAACCCTTCACCTTCCCACTCCTCTAATTACATGTAAGGTGCAACAATTAATTACATGCACCATATTAATATTTTATCAATAAATGGATTTTAGTTATAATTTTATTTTTTTAACAGTTGAATTTAGTCATGCAAATTGGCTGTACTTAACATGGTATAGCTTTCTATATATCAATAACCCGTAAATATAAATTTTATTAAAATTTTTAAATTTTGCTTCTATTATCTACCCGCTGCATCGCGTGGGTCTCTATGTACTAGTATAATTTATACTCCTATAAAAAATAAGGTTATTTGTATACACGTCCCTCCAAACATAGTGAATTACAGATATATCTCTGCAAAACGGAAATTCCATAAGTTGTCCCTGCAAAAGTCCTAAGTTATGCAGATATATCCCTGCCGTTAAGGTTTGTTAGAAAATTTTCGTTAACTACGGTTAAAATACTTAACCATGATTAATTATAATGTGAATTGACGGATTTACCCTTCTTCCTCTTCCTCCTCTTTCTCTTCCCTCTTCTTCGTCGCCGGTGAGGGAGGAGATGCGGCGGCGGCGGCGGCAACGGCGGCAAACCCTCTCCCTCTTCCTCTTTCCTCTTTTTCGTCGCCGGCAAGAGAGGAGATGCCGCGGCGGCGGCGGCGGCAAACCCTCTCCCTCTTCCTCTTCCTCTTCCTCTTCCCTCTTCCTCTTCCTTTTTCTTCTTCCTCTTCTTCTTTCTCTTCCCTCTTCTTCGTCTTCGACGAACTCAACCCCGCGCCGCCGCCGTCGTCCGCTCCGGCGGCCCGAAGAGGAAGAGAAAGGGGAGGTGAAAAAGAAGAGGGATACTTTTGGAGGGATATATTTATGAGGGCAAAAAGATCATTTCACAAGAAAACTGTTAAGAAATAAACAATTCACTAACGGATTTAAATCAGAGGGATATATCTGCATAACTTAGGACTTTTATAGCGACAACTTATGAAATTTTCGTTTTACAAGGATATTTCTGTAATTCACTATTTTTGAAGGGACGTGTATGCAAAAAAACTCTAAAAAATATACCCATAATTTTTTTAAAATTAAAATTATTATATTTTATATACATTAATAATTAGATTGACGAATAATTAGCGTGACAGTGTATGAGACTGCATATCAGGCTATCAGCATATAAAGACGACCTGTCACACCATAGTGAGTTCCGTACCCATCTACATGACATGTCCTATAATTTCCATCCGTTGGATTTGATAAAAAAAAAATGAACGGTTCAGATTGTCACACAAATCTTTAGGACAAGAATCTTTATTACAGCTCGGCATCACTCTACCCATTCTTTTTTCGCTTTTTGTATTTATTTTAAATTTCAAATGCGTACACATTTTTATTTTTTAAAAAAGTTGGACTTTGGATAGCATAAAATTTTTATTTCTCATGTCACCTTGTGTATGTCGCTTATTATTTGTGTATCGTTCACACTAATCATTAATTTAAAAGCTCAAGTTATTAAAAAGGAGGCAGCTAATTTTTTTAAAACGTATAGACATAATGTTCGTATATTAAGTTCGACAAAATCTTTAAAATGAATTGACGAAAAGAAATTGAAATCAAATGATTCAATTTTTCCTTTTTGAGAGAAAAATAATATGCTATCTATTTCATTTATTTTAAATTTTTTTAATAAATAAACTTAGCTAGAATTATAAAATAATAAAGATTCAAATTTAAAATTTAAAGTTTTAATTATTAAGTTCTTTACAATTTGCATTAGTAATGGTCAACTAAAAGATTCAAAAATTGATGGCGTAGAGTTGATTTAAAAGTTTATAACATTTTAAACTAACCACACAAATAAAAAAAATTTATTTGGATATCATGTGATTCCGTACCTATCAACATAACATGTACTGCGTTTCATCAATAGGGACACACTCTGAGGAAATTGGACGGTTAAGATTCAATCAAGAGAAGTCGACAAATCTATATATATAGGACAATACGTTGTACCTCTACTTTGTACTTCTCATCTCAGCATCAATCGACGTTGCAAGTGAAGAGACGTGCACCATTTTTTGTAGTCTCTTTCGTATTATTTTTTAATTTAAATTTGCAGCTATTTTTAAATTTTTAAAGTATAAAAATTATAAATTATTTTAAATTGACTATTTAATATTCTTCTTTATTTGATTTGAATTTTTCAACGACAATTTGACTTTAAGATTAATCCAAATTTTTACATATTTAGTTAGTATATATTTAATATAATTCTCTCAACTATATAAATTTATTAAGTAAATAATATCCAAACGCCTTCCCCACCACCACTCCATTTCGTCACCCTAATTTCTGTTCTCATAAGTTGAGATGCAAACAGATCCGGATTGGTAGAGTTTTTATCATAACGCGTCCCGAATTGGACAGTAAATAAAAATAAATAAACGGATTCAAAACAGAAAATAGAATAATTTTTATTATTCGAGACGGATTCGGAGCAGAAAACAGAAATTTTATCTTTTACGCACTCCGAAATCCGAATCCGTCTCGCCATGATCCGTCCCGAATATTTATATTTGAAGAAAATATTCCTAAAAATAATATATTTATAAAAAAATTTAAAACACAAATAAGTTGGTGCTCTCAACATTTCTCATATATTTGAAAATTTTGAATTTTACTTCGAATTGCGGTGGATATTATTTTTTTTTACAATTGATATGGTTAATTTTATATATAACTAAGTAATATTATTTATTATTATTAAAATATTATTAATTTATACTTTACAAAATATTAATAATATTATAATTTTAAAAAAAAATATTAATTGGCGGGGTAGATTAGGGGGCGTCGGCAGGAGGTGGATTATGAGGTGGGGCGAATTATAGAATATATTTTTTAATCCGTCATGAATTCGGAGCAAGAGGCGGGGTGGAATTTTAATAGTCAGGGCAGAAGGCGGGTCGGAGCTCTCGTCCCAGATCCGTCTCATTTACATCCCAAATCAAAAGCAGTAAAATCCTTGTCACTTATGCAATAATAAAGAACAACTCGAGCACGAAATTCAAAGATTCCAACCCAGCAATAAGTTGCACTCACAAACCTGAAATGTTCCGGGACAACTTTTTTGGCATGTAAATTTTTTATGAGACAGATTAATGCTAGCTATACATTCTATATTAGAATGTGCATTTGGGACTCTTGAATCCAATAGCTAATTAAATTTTTTAATAAAAAAAAAAAGTTAATAAAACTAGTGGTAAGTTCTAATCACAGGAAATCTAAATGATATATCATGATCTCACTTGCAAAACCAAAAATGAAAGTAGAAAAAAGAAAAATTTTGCGCACCAGCTGTAAAAATTTACAACCCCTGTGCTCATTAATACTCATTGAATACCTCGGTCCAGAGTACTCAGATAGTGACAATTTGGTATCATAATCAAATACCAGTCGAAAATGTGAGAAGTAAATACTATACAATATAAAGTGCTATATAACAAATTTGGTGAGAGACCGACTATTCCTAGAGCAAGTGGTAAAGGGCTTGGTGATTGGTACCCGAGGTTTCTAGTTCGAATCCTAATTGATTCACATTTCCAGCTAAGTTTATATCTAAATGAAATAAACGAAGCGGATAGCGTGCTACCTATCTCTCAAAAAAAAAAAAAAAAGAAAAAAAAAAGAAAAAAAAAGAAGAAAGATATGTTGGCCGCGCTCCGATCCCACTACTCGGACGAGGACGGGGTGGGGGCGGTGACGGCGGTGTGGGTGCAGTGCGCGTCGGGGAACAACTACACCTTCTCCAACTACTCGGACGCGCTCAAGTCGCTGATGGGCCTCACCCAGCTGCAGCTCAACAGCCTCTCCGTCGCCAAGGATGTCGGCAAGGCATTCGGCCTCCTCGCGGGCCTCGCCTCCAACCGCCTCCCCCCCCCCCCCCCCCCCCCC
>NC_033642.1:7542746-7546990 GCF_001540865.1 Ananas comosus | reverse complement strand
CCCTCCCCTATTGGCAGGTAACAACAGACCACCGGCCTGACCGACCAACAGACTGACCGTCTTTAGCGCGAGTGACAAAAAGTTTAATAATTGATATCCGAAATTTCAAGTTAAAAGCCTACTTATTTTATATTTTCAACTGTGATAACTTCAAAAATAGTGTTAATACTGAGATTTTAGCTGTTCATTAATTTGTCACCTAAAAAACCAACTATCTAGTAAAATCTATTAAGAGGATTTTTGTACTTTTGGAAATCGATGGGGTCGGTGGTGGTGGTGGTGGGGGTGGGGGTGGGGACGGGGTTGGCGGTGATGAACAACCTAGGGCAGATGGGGAAGGCGATGGGGTACGGCGACCGAATAGTAGTGGGACACTTATAAAAGGGGCTAATGCACCAATTTGACATGTTGATGAGATAAAATATAAATTTTTGAAAATTAAAGAGTAGAAATAAATAAATGAATATTTATAAGGAGGGTTTTCTATAATTTAGGTTTTTTTTCGCTGAAAATGTATAGAACTTTTCTAACTACCATATTTCAATTTATTTGAATTGATATGCCAATGTCATGAGATACAAATCTAAAATTTTAAAGAAGTTCAAAAAGTTTTGGGAGAAAATAAACCAGAAACTCCACAAAGATTCTTCGATCAAATCGAGAAAGTGAATATATTTATATTTTAAAATTTGAATGCGTCGTTTATCTTTATAGTTTATTTAGCATACTTTATATACTCTTCGAAATTATAAATTTACTAAAATAAGCAATTAGCTTAAATTTTAAAGCTAAAGTAACGTTTGAATGAAACATATTGAAGAAAGGGATAATAAAAATAAAATTTTAAAAAGTTGGATTGCTGTTTTACAACAGTCCCTGCTTTAGGTAATTTCTCTACATATTTACCTTTTTATTTTCCTCTCTAAGGTGAGGATTCTTGTGGGATTAAGTTAGACCACTAATTGCGGATTAATTAAATGAAAAAGAACCATCATCTTTTGATAGTGGATTAACGGTGGAGTGAGGTAAAATGGCATCTTCTGTGGCTACATGGTGAGTACTTTAATATAAAGTTTTAACCATGGATTTAAAGATTCTTCTCCATGATAAAACCTTAACCTTTTTCTCCCCAATTTTTTTCTCTCTCTCTCTCTCTCTTTTGCTTTCGATCACCCACTTCTCGAGAACAATTGTCTTTTGTTGACATCAATGTCATATGATTCTCTTTTCGCATATGTAAGGATCATTGTTAAATGCTTGGTAACGTTTGCATATCTAAGGCTTTTATCTTTTCCCACCAAGTAAAAAGGTAAAACTTTTAAAAGTAAGTTCTACTTTGTGATATTAACGTGTAGTGGTGTCAATTTTTTCATGTTGCTTCTATTCGTTTCCTTATGTTTCTTATGCTTTTTAACTGCTTTCTAGACAAAAGAAGATCAGATGTGCACACCGAACGCATAAGTTCAGACATTAATTTTGTTTTTTAGAATTTGTTCGTATACTCTCTTAAATAAAACTTTCTGATTGTTTTCTATCGTATCGATCTTTATGTAATATGATATCGGCATGGGACTATTTTTCATTTCCCTTTAACAATTATGTATGCATTTCTCTTCACAGGAAATACGGTACGCCGAGGCCCGTATGGAATGCGGCCTCGCAGATCCTAATGGCCGTCGGATACGTCGTGATGGCCCTGGCCCTGCCGGGCTCCCTCTATGTCGGCTCCATCGTCGTCGGCCTATGCTACGGCGTCCGCCTCGCGGTCACCGTCCCGACCGCATCGGAGCTCTTCGGCCTCAAGTACTACGGCCTCATCTACAACATCCTCATCCTCAACCTCCCCCTCGGCTCCTTCGTCTTCTCGGGCCTCCTGGCGGGCATCCTCTACGACTCGGAGGCGACCGGGACAGCCGGCGGCGGCAACACGTGCGTCGGGGCCCACTGCTACCGGCTCGCGTTCGTGGTCATGGCCGGCGCGTGCCTCGTCGGGTTCGGTTTGGATGTGTTGCTGGCGTTCCGGACCAGGAAGGTGTATCTTAGGATCCATGCCAGCAAAAATTTGAATAGAAATAAGGAGGGAAAAGAGGGAGCTGGGAAGAGCTAAGGCAGTTAGGCAGTTAAGCTAGGGTTTGTGGAAAACGTGTATCCAAAGATCCACATTCTCTCTTTAGTCTCATCAAATTTTCATTTTTCTACTAAAAATACAAAAAAAATTGTTTTGAATCCTAAGATGGCAAAATTATAAGATTTATACATAAATATGCATGTAACATTTTCCTTATATTGTATTGAATCTACCGTCCCATGTTGCAATAGGATATACTTTTTTAGTAGCTAGGCTACAACACTTTAAGAATTAAATAAAACGGTTTGTTATTCCCACAGTTTCCAACTATAAAGCATCAAAATCAAGATGCTTGAACCTTATAGAAATCGAATTTCACAACCTAGTGATCTACTGGTGTCCAATTCATCTTCCGTTAATTGTTAAAAAAAATAAATATTGAAAACACTGGACACATAATACCGTAAAATTATAAAATTTAATTCCTAAAAGGTATTAGACTTGTCAAGTTTAATAGTATCGATCATTGATTAAGAGACTGCATCGCCAAAAATAATATAGAAACAAACTCAGATGTACATATTCTCACCTATCTCCTTTTCTTATGGTATAGATAGATATAGATTGTACTCTTTTAAAATAGATATATATTGGAAATCCGATACATCAGAACCTTACAAAGATCCTAATATTGTTCCAACACAGTATATACATTGGAATGGCATTATCCTTAAATAACTTATACGTAACTCAATCGAAAACAACATAAAACAATATAACATGAAGAAAAGGCAAGTTAATTTTTTGAACATTTAAATTCCAGCTGCAAATTTTTAGATTATCTTTAGATTCACAAACTTCACTCGTAAATACGAACTCAAAAAGATTTCTCACACAAGAGGCGCTAATTGAAATATTGGTTTCGAGCAATCAAAATTACAGCTACAAACTAATATAACAGGAGAAAAGCAGAATATAAAATTTTGGCCTACGCTACCCGTAGAAAAAAAAAAAAAACAACAACAACAACAACAACAACAACAACAACAACAACCAACCAAACAAACAAACTTAACCCTCAGATATCGATCCAATACCCCTATTTCAGGCACTGAATACGACGTTCTCACTACATTGCCAAAAATAAATGAAACTTTATAAAATAAACAATCATTGCATTAACAGAAGACACAAACTTCTAAACATTATGAGACATAGGATGAATCTTTAGACCAAAGAAACTTTTTAAGATAAGCAGCAACGTGGCTTTCGGAATTTATTAATGAGAGACATTCCACAGTGAGATGCTAGGAATCATATTTATATGGGATAAATGCATCTAAGGAGAAAACCACACTAAAGCATAAACGAAGCTCACGACGCCCATAAACAAACCATGGTTACTATTTATATGTACATAAATATATATACAGTCACTTTATATACCAATACCAATCAAGCACTAAAGAGAGACTAACCATCTGACTGAGAAACACGACTAAACACGCATATTACCTTGCTTTCCGAAGTAAGCTGCAGCAGGTTGTTTTTGCACATGTAACCTTGTAAAATATGCAAAATTACGCAAATGCCAAAGTGAAGTTGGTGTTTGCGTGCATTACTCTAATAAACCTTGCTTATTTGATGTCTGTCTAGGAAACAACCCGGTGCAAATAAGAAAGGTTTTTAGGCTATGCATGAAATACCAACTTTCCAAGCGATTTATGCAATTTCGCATATTTGTGGGGTTATGTATGCAAAAGAACCCTTTAACAATCAGAGCCATCAGAATCCTTTCAAGTACCAGCACATCGTTACCGGTAGAAGGTTAAAAATGTCACCCTTGCCGGAGATAGCAGGTTAAAAAGGAAGTTTCTGGTCAGCCCTGCAACGTAGATTTACAGCGATTTCAGACAAAATATAGTGTCACGACAGAAACAACAACAGAAAAAAAAAAAGCACTGAAGTAAAACATATATACACCCCATAAAATTGGTTTGCTTCGCTTCAATGCCTGATAAAACATTTTTAACTGCATGCCCAAGCTCAACATTTCGTAACCAGATCTTAGTATATAAGCTTGTAGGCTAATAATCATTTGTCATACATACATCTAGTGCCCCTTGTTGCTTGCGAGTTGTCAAATTACAATTTACAAAGAAAATGGGCGCGAGTG
>NC_033642.1:7532454-7542731 GCF_001540865.1 Ananas comosus | reverse complement strand
GGGTGTGTGGGCATATCTATGTAAGCATATATTCATTTTCTAAGAGAGAAATAATTATATCTATGTAAGTGTAGTTTGAATAACTAGAGTTCAAGGCATGCTTGACTACATGAAAGCCAAACAGCAAATCACCATATGTAAGTACCATTAAAAAACCAATAGTGAAAAGCATGGTCGCCAACAATTGGAAAAGGCTTTAAATGGTGCTAATCAAACAACCAAAAGTGGATTGAGATGTAGCGACATGAATCTTCTTGCTGGATAAAACAAATCGCTATGTTACCCGAGACATTATCTTACTTAAATATAAATCAACAAAACTTCAGATTGACAAATAGGAAAAATTATAACTTCAACAAGTCAATAGTCCAATAACGCTTATAGAAAAGGAAAATTTCATGAAAGAAAACGACACTAAATATTGGAAGGACCAAGCTTTTTAAAAAAGACCAACTCTATATTTCAACTCACATTTCATGGGCACCATATCAAAATCATTTCTACATTCTAAGATATAGTTGAAAATTTTATCTCATGCAACTTATACTCGTCGCTACACCTATCGTCTCAGGAAACATAATGACCCAAAAAACTAATGAAAAGAAGCTCAACTGTTTTAGCTCATACGCACGTAGTTCACCAGGATGTAACGCTCACATCTAGGCATGCTGCTCCTATAGCGGTGCCACCACAATTTTATAGAATGAAATGAGGGAAGATTGGAGGCACTTTTGGATTTTTTAGGCCTTCCAAAGAATAATATTGGATGCTTTTCAAAACATAATACCAAACTAGGCCCTAATATTTTAGATAAAAGCTTGATAACCACTAGTGAATTCTATGTAAGAGAAGTCAACCTTGCAGCCTCCTAGTTGTCCACCATATGCTTATAATATACAAACTTCAATTTGTTCTGTAACTAACACAGGTTCCCAAGTACTACCCGGACGGCGAGCAACATGATTCAGAAAGATATTACGCCTCAGCTTCAATCTCTACAAGAGCTGCTTGACGATTCTAAGTAAACATCGAAAATATATATATATATATATTCTCAATAAATTTCGCAGAGTGGGCAAAATTTTCAGCCTAAGTCAGATAAGTGCAAAAGAAACTAATTAATAAAAATTTGTATATTGCACCTTACAGTTGATCCTGGAAGCATATGAAATAAGAAGGCAATAACCAAACTTAAAAAATTGCAATGAATTCTGCAAGCATACCTAGATTAGATAGTTTTGGACCAGTCGCTGCATCGTCAACATTAGCGCGAGAAGAATCATCTAACAATCTGCAAGGCATTCTTCTAATGATTACTGACCACATTTGACAAAAACAATGTCTATCTTGTGAATTATAATGATTAGCAGGTACCTTTCTACTGCTGAATCTGGATGCTGGTGCAAAGCCGAACTCGTGTCTGGAGTTTCAGATCCTGACACCTTTAAACCCAGAGAATCATTGCCATCACTATCTTTGGCTTCCTCCTAGCAAACATAAAAGAAGATAAGCATATTCTACCTCAATTGCTTCTACCTCACAACTGAGGAAATATATAATGAAACATAATGGATCTTACTCTAGGCTTTTCTCCTGCTCCCGCCCATTCAGGAATATTGCCAGAAAGAAGAGTCACATATTGTTCCATAGCGACCTCCGGATTCATGTTTCCTAGACTCTGCCAAGCATTCCTAGGAAACAAAAAATAGGCAAGTCAACAGCAGTATATACAGCAGCCATATACCATGCCATACACTAAGTTTACTTCTTTTTTTTTAAAAAAAAACGAAGATACCTATACTAGGTGCGACCTTGATCCTCTAAAAGCATCTTTTGCTTTGAGAAGCAGGACCTAGGTGTTTGAGAAACAAAAATTCTGGAGTTCTTGACGAGATCAGAAATTGAAATAAGACTCTAAACCCCCATAAGCAGAAGCCAATTTGTACTGATGGAACAGGAAGCTATTTGATCTTTCATGAAAAAATTGCTAGGGCTTCTTTAAACAGCTCAGCTCAAACAACAATCTCCAAACTGAGCTAATTGAGCAGTAACCCTTCTCTTAATGCCTAAAAACATTGCGGAAAAATCTGTATGCAAAGCTTCTAAGTATTAAGTTTTTTCATGTTTGCAGTGGAATACATGAATTCTGCAGCAAAATATACAGTTATCAACTACAGCATTACATCTTTATCTATTGCCTTAGGAGAAATCTTTATTATCAAAACAGTTGAAAAAACCTGTAAACTTCATTTTTCCTTATTCCTTGCCAATTACGCTCTACAACTGAGTATATAAATACTACTATATACACACACACACACATAGTTGTTCTCCCTTCAGAAGAATATCCTTCTCTACACCAAGATTGGTCGTCATTTTGAAATATTTTACATTGCATATACTCAAATTGACAGGAGAGAGATTACACCAAAATATATCTCTTTTTTCCTGCCACTGAGGCACTGACTCAAGGCAATTGAATATCTCAATGTTTCAAATATCATAAAATTAAATAATCTCTACCTGCGCAACTTCAAATAGATCAAATTTCAAGGTACAAAGAAACCAAATACCATTTCGTTCGCGCAGAGAGCTTCAATGCCATTGGCTGCGGCTCATAGCAGGGCCCCTCTGTTGCAACCTTATAGAGCCCATACAACTTCATCTGCGAATCGCCACTCAGCTTCGACACCTTCTCTGAACCTACCTCGCTTTCTGCATATTTAACCGCGACTTGGAAGAGGTCTTCGAGCTCGCTCCTCTCAATTCCCTCCCACTCATCCTCCCAATGAAGCAACGATTCCCCCACCCCTTCTTCTTCCCCCATTAACCCTAATTTTTCGGTATGATCTTGCTGTTTCGCGAATCCAGAATCGGACCTCTCGATCTCCACCTCCTCATTCGTTTGGTCCGGAGAGGTTCCGTCCAATCCGCTCCCATCAGCACCAACCCCCTTCTCCTCGGCAGGGATCTCGAACCCCCTCTCCTCGCACGATCTCCGCGGTTCCGATCCCTCTCCTACGGCGATCTCCGGACCCTTCTCCTCCGCCCGTTCTCCTAGGTCCTCGACCTCGGCGGCCTCCCCACGATCGGCTGCAGCGACCATGGGGGTTCCACGAGGATGATCCACCACCACCACCTCCTCCTCCTCCTCCCCGATCCTCCCAAGCCCTAGATCCGCCGCGAGTGCTGCGGCCTCCGGACGATCGCCGCCGCCGCCGCCGGAGGAGGAGATCTTGCCGAGGAGGAGAGCAAGGAGGATGCAGAAGATCACGGTGAGGAGAAACTCCTGGTAAAAGTCCATCTCCTTCCTCTCTCTCTCTCTCTCTCTCTCTCTCTCTCTCTCCCTCTCTCTCTCTCAATATATATATACTTCGCTTCTACTCCAAGGAAGAGAAAAAATGGCGAGAGGGGGGAGACGAGGAAGGAGAAGAGGAGGAATTGTTGTTAAGGTGGAGATGAAAAGGATTAAATAGAGAGCAACGTCACCCGCACAATTTATGGATTAGTCCCTGTAGTATCACAATATTACAATTTGATCTCGCTGAGTTTATCCCGTGGATATAGGTTAGAAGTTAACAAATGGAATCCTACGTAGAATAAAAGAATATTCAATACACTTTTGGGTATGCGTTAAAGTAAAAAAATCGTATGTTATGAAATATATGAAAAAATTATTTATAGTATAACTAAATTAGAGTAGAAACAAATCAAATTTAGAAAAAATTAAGTACAAAATAGACTCTGATGCAATGACCATTTAAACTCAAAATAAAATTTCAAAAATTATTTTAACTTAAATTTTATTTTAAGTTTAATTTAATTTGTAAATTTAACGTGTACCCTATGGATTTGTTTGGAATTGCGAGGAAATTGTGTTACGTGCGGTGAGAAAGTGCGGTGGGAAATATCTTGTTTGTATTCGTACGTAATATCGCGTTCCGTATATTGTGATGAGTCGGTTATGCTATATTTTCTATGGTTCCACCGAAGAACGCAGAAGTATATCCTATATGCTTTTATCCCAATTCCATTTTATTTAATAGCATCAGATAGGTCTCAATATCAAACTAAGGCTAATAATAATTAACTAACTTAAAACAAATAGTTTGAAAAACAGAGTAATTTAAAAATATCTATCAAATCAACAATTATTTAAATTTAAATAATAGATCCAAAATTAAAATTAAATTTTAAATTTGATTCATAGATTTAAATCTAAATTTAAACTCTAATTTAATTTTTAAAATTTTGGGTAAAAAGGAAAAAAAAATTGTATATTCTCGAACACATATAAAAAATATGTATGGTATAACTAAAATAGAAACATACTTAGAAGCAAATTAAATTTAGAAAATAAATTAATTAAAACATAGACTCTTCTATCAAAAACTATTTAAATTCAAAATACATAGAGAATTTATTTTAACTTAAGATTTTAATTTTAATTTAATTTAGTTTAGCATGTATACTATAACTAGTACTTTTTAGTTTTCGTTTGAAGTAGACTGATATATAAAAAAAAATATTTTCAACAAATGAAATTATTATTTATCAAAAAAATATAATTAAAAATTAAAATATAATGCATGTGAAAGTCATGTTTAAGCTGTTAAAGTAAAATGTAAAGATACTTTATCAAAAACAAAAATATTAAAATATTTGGATGGGTCCTTCAAATTTGCTTTTAATTAGTTAGATTAAAATTTGTACTTGTCTTAAATTATTTGATTTAAATTCTCATTTTAATTCAAACACAAATTTATCAAAATTATCAATAAAAAATAGCAAACTTATGCTACTTCAAAATGGCCCACACTGGGTGGTCATCATAATTTATTTTTGAAATGCCCCCTCAATTTTAATTTTTTTATTAACAATTCCTTTTTATTTAAATTTTTCTAGTGAGTTAAGCTGAAATTTTAAAAAATAATTATTAGCCACTAATTGTTAATTATTCTTACTTTATTTACTAAAAATAATAAAAAAATATTAAATAAAATAGGGTATATTTCAAATACCGCCCTGTGGTTTCGCATATTCTCACTTTAGTAACATATGGTTTAAAGTGTATTACTTTCGTACTATGTGATATTATTTTTCTTTTTTTGTAAATCTGACTGAGAAAGTGCAAAACGTGGTATTTAGAGTTTACCCTTTATTATTTATATATACATATATTAAAATATAAAAAGTAAATTTTGTTTATACTTTCTAGTTTTATAAAATTATATATAATATATAGGACCAAAACAGATACATAATTAATAGTTATTAACTAAAATATATTAAACTATTTAATAAAAAGGGAAAGCTTCAAAAACCCTCCTGTAGTTTCATAGTTTCTCACTTTACCCCCCTGTGGTTTAAAATATATCAATTTGCCCCCCTGTGGTTTCTTTTTTCTCTTTTTTTTTATCAATTTCATTATTTTTTTTTCTTAAATCAGTGATAAAGTTAAAATTAAATGGTACTAAAGTGAATATTTGATAAATCTAGATAGCTATCTGAAATTTTTTGTATATAATTTAATGAAATATTAACAAAAAAACTACCGAAAAGATAAAAACGAAACCACAGGGGGCAATTTGATACATTTTAAACAACAGGAGGGGCAAAGTGAGAAACTACGAAACCACAGGGGGTTTTTTGGAGTTTTCCCTAAAAAAAACTTTAGTTTTATTATCAAAATTAAAAGATCTCCACGTGGAGAACGGTGATTGGGAGTTGAAGACGCGAAACTGTTTGCCTACACCCGGAGTTGAAGAGGAGAATTAGTGTATTCGTTTTGCTTCATGCACCGCATTCATTTTTTATTTATCTAAATATATAATAAAAAAATAAAATCTTATTTTACATATACATGGAGAGAGATAAAGATAAAAATATAGATGTATACCACCTAAATTAAATTAGATTAAAATGTAGATAACTTAACTTATCCGATCTGTTGGAATGATAATCCAAACTTTAAAATTTAGTTAGAGATAGAGTATATCTAAATTATATATTGATACAATTAGAGTAGGATTTGTAGTTATCCAAATTAAAAGTTAGATTTNTTGATTCCGATTCCGATTTCGATTCCGACTACGAACCAAAGATGCCCTAAAAATTTTTGCCAAATATAGCTAAAGGATAATTTTGGAAAAGATTATATTTTATTGTCAGAATTACTTAATTTTATAAACTGAATCAAATATAGCATTAAACCAAACATTGTAATACAACATAGTAGTAATCTCATTCAGAAATTCACAATATCTGAATATGTCGAAATAACTTGTAATGTTATATAGCGCAAACCAAACGCGTATGCTTTACTTTTTTTCTAAGTCTTCATCAAATGTATAGATTTTATGTGAACTATGGATTGTTTTTAATTTAATTATCCGAACTTTCAAAATTTTGATTTGTCTACTTAATCTTTCAACTTTGATTTGTTGAGTCCGTCAATGATACTCTGACTTTAAAATTTTAAGTCATCTTCTTAGTCTAATAAATTTATATATAGAGTCATGTCTACTGTAACTTATTCCTCTTATTAATTCATGCCTAATTTTATATAGCTATAAACTCATAAGATATGTTAAATCTAACTTTAAAATTTAGTTAGAGATAGAGTATATCTAAATTATATATTGATACAATTAGAGTAGGATTTGTAGTTATCCAAATTAAAAGTTAGATTTAACATATCTTATGAGTTTATAGCTATATAAAATTAGGCATGAATTAATAAGAGGAATAAGTTACAGTAGACATGACTCTATATATAAATTTATTAGACTAAGAAGATGACTTAAAATTTTAAAGTCAGAGTATCATTGACGGACTCAACAAATCAAAGTTGAAAGATTAAGTAGACAAATCAAAATTTTGAAAGTTCGGATAATTAAATTAAAAACGATCCATAGTTCACATAAAATCTATACATTTGATGAAGACTTAGAAAAAAAGTAAAGCATACGCGTTTGGTTTGCGCTATATAACATTACAAGTTATTTCGACATATTCAGATATTGTGAATTTCTGAATGAGATTACTACTATGTTGTATTACAATGTTTGGTTTAATGCTATATTTGATTCAGTTTATAAAATTAAGTAATTCTGACAATAAAATATAATCTTTTCCAAAATTATCCTTTAGCTATATTTGGCAAAAATTTTTAGGGCATCTTTGGTTCGTAGTCGGAATCGAAATCGGAATCGGAATCAAAATAAGCTGGAATCGAAATCGGAATGACTCATTACCTAATTCTGTTTGGTTCATCACCTGAATCGGAATCAGAATAAATCATTCTCATTATCGGTGTTTGGTTCAGGTGGATATAAAAAACGTAATCAAATTAATATACTAACATTATCTTTATAATATACCGACCATTCCTAGAGCAAGTGGCAAGGGCTTGGTGGTTGGTATCCGAGACCCAAGTTCGAATCCTAGTTGATTCATATTTCCAGCTAAGTTTATTTCGAAATGAAATAAACGAAGCGGGTAGCGTGCTACCTATCTTTCAAAAAAAAAAAAAAATTATCTTTATAATATATTAATTTAAATTCAAATTAAATATTAAATATTAAATATTAAAAATTTAAATTTAAGTTAGAGGAATTTTGTATTACTATTTTACAAATTTGTAATGTTGGTAAATATTTTAATTCAACATATTAATATATTTAAGAAACTTTTAAATTTCTACAGTTTAAACATTAATTTTGTATCACTTATTTAAAAAAATTTAAATGTAGGTAAAAAGTTATAAATTAAATGTATTTAATATGTTAAAAAAATTTTAGAATTGTTCTACTTTAGACATTAATATTTTGTATCACTATTTAAAAAAATTTGTAATGTTGGTAAATACTTAAATTTAACATATTTAATATGTTTAACACAATTATGAATTCGTCTTGTTTAGATATTAATTTTGTATTACTAATTTTATAAAATTGAATGTGGGCAAATATTTAAATTCAACATATTTAATAAATTGAAAAAAATTAAGATTTTTTTAATTTAGATATTAATATTTTATCACTATTTAAAAAATTTAATGTGGATAATTGATTAGAAATTTAGGTATAATGCAAATTTATTTTTAGAATAGAATTGTATGGGCAAAATTAATTCAAATTTTAATAGTAAAAATTGAACTTTTAAAATAATAAGATCATGTATAGGAATTTAAAATATAAGTTGAAAACAAATTAAATTTGAAGTTTAGAAGCTAAAAAGTATACAGAAACCTCCAATAAATCTAAATAATATAGTGCAATTTAAACTTACTAATAAATAAATTTAGACTGTATAATTTAAATTTTAATCTTATAATAAATCTCCANTTCAAATTCAAACTTAAAATTATAATTTAAATTTTAATATGAATTCATAAATTTAATTTAAGTTTGAAATGAAATTTGAATAAAACTTTATATAAATTAAAATTCATAAATTAGATTTGAAATACTTGATTAAATTTTAATTTTTAATTTAAGTTCAAATTAAAATTTAAAATTATATATTTAATTTTTAAATTTTAACTCATATTTTAATTAAAAAAGTTGAAAAAATAAATTTAATCCAAATAAATATCCATTCCGTCCGGATTCAACTTTCAATCCGGCCTCCTAGGCCGGATTGAAAAAAGAGGTGATTGGAAAATTTTCATTCCACTTGGGAATCGGAATCGGAGATGGACTCCCGTGTACCAAACACCCACAAACTGATTCACAAATTCCGATTCTGATTTCAGGGTGAAAAATTAAAAATTAAAATTTTAAAATTTGACAATTTAAAATTTTAAATTAAAATGTTAAAAATAACGTATTAAAAGGGTTTGGGGGTTTAGAGGGATAAACTTGTAATTTTACATACATATAAGATAACCCGCCATCAGTAATACAAGATATCCATCCCTGCTTGGTAAAATTTTCGGTGTAATTCTGTACTATTTGTAATGTTATATTTCTGACTAGATTATATACTGAATAAATTAATTGTAATAATCTTGACAGAATTGCCAGTAATCTTGCCAGAATAATTCGAACCAAGTGCACTATCTAAAGCGCACTATTTGATTTGCGAGAAAGCCATGTCTAGAATTTTTAATTTTTGTTATTTAGTCTAATTTTAAAATTTAGTATAATATTTAATATGGTCTTCAAAACTTTAAAAATATCATATTTATAACTGAAGGACCAAAATATCTTTATTAATTTTAAAAATTTCTTCAAATAATTTCATTTTCTCTTGAATTTACCAATAGAATTAAAATTTAGAAGAATATTTTGATAATTTTAAAATAAATTTAAAATTTTTGAATATTAGTGAAGGCTCCTTTAAAATTTGTATACTACATCCAATGAGTAGGATTTTCATTCCGAGACATATTCCCCTTCTAGTAAAAAGAGGTGTGGTGTATGAGATCTACTTTATACACCCGGTGCATGGAATAATTTCTTATTGAGCGTGGACGTGCGTGGCGCGCCGGGTTGTAATCGTATGCAATCTCGTGGCAATCTTAAGCGCACTTTTGTTGCATGCAGTTAAAACTGCACTGCAGTTACAACTGTATGCAAATAAAAATTTAGTATTTAGTTTGATATATTTAATTATAATTGCTACATTAGAAATTACAGGAGGAGTTCCAACTGCAGCAGTTCGAACTCTACTCAAATTGGCCGCAGCTTCAACTGCAGCGGTTGAAGAGAATAATTTTAAACAAAAAATATGCTTACCTCCTTAATTATTTTTTAAATAAAAAATACTTTTTATTTTTATATTGTAGATAATCTCACCATCATATTTGTAAAATGATAAAATTTTAAAAATCATTAATCAACTGCATTCAATCAAATAAATTATTTATAGTTGCAACACTTTCTACTACATCCAACCAAACAAGATATATGTAGTTACAACTGCTGCATTTTCAACTGCATATATCTCCAACTATACTGTATTTATAATTACATGTAATCAAACTGCCCCTTAGGGTTGTCAACGAGCTGAACAAGAGTAAGCTGGGACAGCTTGTGTTTTGCTCGTTTCGAACCGATCTCGAGCTAGCTTATTAAAGTATCGAACCAAAAAATTTAGCTCGTGTTCGCGTTATTTATTAATTAGCCACACACGATTTGATTCACGAATAACAAGTTAAAAGATTATAAAGGATACATATAGAAAATAATTTTACTATATCTTACCTATTAGATTTTGATTTAATGGTTGAAATATATATATATATATATATATATATATATATATATATA